>NC_141534.1:50957500-51210000 GCF_021556685.1 Rattus norvegicus | reverse complement strand
GCGGGTCACATTGGCTGACACATGTGGTTTCAGTGACCCATGTCTTCACGATCTGGTTCCCATCATCAAAGATCATAGTATACGGAGCTGAGAAGCACAAGGAAGTTCACATACCCCTGTTATCCAGACTCCCAGACAGCTACACCTCCCAAGAGAAAAGAGGCTACCTCCAAATCTCACAAATCAGATTAGAGGGTAAATGGCGGGCCGTGGCCTTCCCTTCTCAAGGGTGGCCAATCGTTGGACTCACTGTGCCTTTTGTCTGCCCTACACAGTGTGCACAGGTGGGGTACGCACCCCCTAAGTGAGCCTGATGTTTTCAAGTCTGCTTCAGAAACAAGAGGAACAAGTCTTACTGCTCCAGAATTTCCAAACCTCAGCGGTTAGGCATTTTCTCACACCGCCTTTCCCTCTCAGACTGGAAGAGAACCTTGAGCAGCACTTGGGGCCTGGCCCTTGGCTGTGCTGTCTGCATCATCCCTCCTCCCCACAGGCACCAGAGGGCCACTCCTTCTGTTCTCATTGCTGGGGACTTCCCAAGGTCAACATCTCCTCCACTGGGTAGTAGACTTTGCTCTTCTTTTCTCTGAGGCCATAATTTCTGTTGGCTTCAGGGTTGCATGATTTAATGTTTTCCACCATAGCTACAGCACCCACTGGTTATTTTGCACATCTGCAGGTAAAAGCTGCCCAGAGCCAAATGAAAAATATTGTATTTAAGCTTAATGCAACCACTCCAGGAATGCAAAATTCAGCCACATTTTTAGTGACTGCAATATAATTTTCCCATCATTAAAAATATATGTATATCATTCATATATACATATATATCACTTATCTACATAACATTTGAGCCAGTCAACTCATAGAGGTACATTCGAGATTCTGCTCTGAGCTAAGGAGTTTGGCCCCAGAGTATCCCGTGAAGTTTCTCTGTAACCAGATCAGCTAGCCTATGCTAAATGTTCCTCTTGGCGACCTTTCCCACTATAGTAGAAAACACTTAGTCAGGTGTTGCCGCCACGATTCCCAGTCTTACCCTTACCATGCACTTATGCTTACTAAAGATTTTTAAAGACACAAACAATAGATCCGTCAGGCAGAAGTCCTGAGGCAGGACAGCATCCAGTGTGTTGACAATGCTGCCCTCTGTTCTGGGATGGAGAGCCAGCTCCATGTTCCTCTGTGACTGGCAAGGCCATGGAGGGGCTGTATGGGATATGGGCTGAACCTGGATACAGCTGACTCTGAGCGTTCTGTTGGGAATCACCTAGCCAGAACTGCATAGCACCATCCTGTACATCTTCACTGCACACCCTTCTAAAGAACCGGAAGTGTTGTTGCTCACATGTCAGGTGGTTCCCAATCAAGCACTATGAACCAACTATCTAGTCCTTCCAGGGCTGATTTATTCCTTAGTCGTGTGCCATTTACATACCATCATGTAGGTGTTGACCTTGTGGAGCTGAGACTAACACCAAATTCAACTTTTGTAACTGTAGATCACCTGGGCCCTCTTTGGGATGTCTTTTCAAGGATTTTCTAGTTCCCCTCAACTTTTAATGGCTGTTTCTGTTGTGTCCTGGCACGCAGAAGGTAATTTACAGTCACATAAATAATTAAACAGAATTTCACAGCATATTCTCCATTAGAACTGTACTTAATGTTTTTACTGCTTGATATCTACATGCATTAGGTATTTCTTGCCTCCAGTATTAATATTTATGTGTTATTTTAGAATCCCACTAACAGTCTGTAAATATCCATAACTCCTTATCCTGGACACTGACACATCTGGGATCACCGCTACCGCATGATAATGAACAGATCTCTAAAACCAGCACAGACCAGCAGCTGGATATGGCAAAGATTTTTCATGTATAAACACCGTGTTTCTCACCTAATAAATCTTTATCCATGGACTGGAGAGATGGCTCAGTGGTTAAGAGCATTGACTGCTCTACCAGAGGTCCTGAGTTCAAATCCCAACAACCACATGGTGGCTCACAACCATCTGCAACAGGGATCTGGTGTGTCTGAAGATGGCAACAGTGTACTCACATAAATAAATAAATAAATAAATAAATAAATCTTAAAAAGAAAAAAAATCTTTATCCGTAACTTGTAATTCAATGACTATATCCCAAGGCCATGAAATTATATCAGCCAGGTATTTCTGAGGCTGATATCACCACCACCATCATCGTCATCATCATCATTCTCATCATAATCACTACTCTCTGTTGTCATTATTGATTGGGGGGAGGGTGAGTTTGGGCATGTACTTGTCACAGGAAGCCGGATGATGAGTTTGGGGAGTTGGATTTCTCTGTCCATCGTGAGTTACTGGGACCCAACTCAGTGCATCAGGCCTATGCAGCGAGCATCTTTACGCAATGATTAGCTTTGCTGGCTCTGCAGTCAAACTTTGTAGTCATAGCTCCACCTGGATTTTCATCTGACGTTGAAACATTAGTCCTATCTGTCACTACCCTAGCTTTCTTTGAAATAAATAACCATTAATCTCTCTCTCTCTCTCTCTCTCTCTCTCTCACACACACACACACACACACACACACACACACACACACACACACACACCAAAAACAGCAATCCCTGGTGAATCCAACCCCATCCTCCTTTCCAGCTATGAGTGATTGAGATGCCTTGGGGTGGATGTCTGCATGAATTAGAGCTCTGCCCCAGGAAGCCTCAGCACTCCCTCAGACTGATGGGACCAGGAGAGCGAGCCACGCTAGGTAAGATAACAAAATGAAGGATGGAGACAATTTGTAAATTGGTCAGAGAAAGTAGCCAGGATCACAAAGACCCTGCTTAGGAAGCATCCAAGGAAGTGAATGCAAGTTGACGGATGGGACAAGCTCAGCACAGGTGACCCAACTACACAATTCATAGATTATGTTTTAGGGAACAAATTACCTTCAGTTTCTACTTGTGGGGCTCAGCTCAGGGAGCCTTATAAATGTGTGATGTCTATAGAAGCAGTACATAGAGGTATCAGAAGGCTCTTTCTTTTTTTTTTTTTTTTTTTTTTTCAGAGCTGGGGACCGAACCCAGAGCCTTGCGCTTCCTAGGTAAGCGCTCTACCACTGAGCTAAATCCCCAGCCCCCAGAAGGCTCTTTCGACAAGTGATTTTTTATACCATTTAATTCATAAGCAACCTTTCAAAGACATATGTATTTAGAGAGTACTGAGTTTTGTGTTAGTTACTGGAGAAGCCACTCCACGATATGGTCATTGTCTATGTCAGCTCTCTTAGGGCCAGGCTGCAGATTCTCCCATGCTGACAGGCCCTGGAGAGAAAACAGGCATTAGTAGATCGTCTGCCTGGTGGGGCTCCACTTACAGAATCTTACTCTGGCAAGATTCGCAGGTTGACTGACAGCAGTAACCCCAGATACCACAGAACATTTTCCGAGTTAAAGGCACATTGGAGTTTGGTATTCACAGGGGCTAAGAAGAGCAGAGAGACTCAGGAAGCAAAAAGAGAAATCCAGTAACCCAAAAACCACCTTTGATTTGCTTGTTTAGACCTGACTAATTAGAACCTAATTAGTATGTTCCAACACAGTCATCAGTATCTACTTTCATTGATAAAATCTTAGATATATGTGTCTTAATTAAACTTAAAGCTCTCTTCTGAAAGAGAAGCAGTAGATTTCCCTGTAATAATGTATCCTTAATCCATTGCTTGCCTTACATGTTATCTAATGGATAAAGCACTGATACACGTGGAAATTAGCATAAGGGTTGATTATGATGGACATTCAGGAGGATTTAGTGTGATAGAGTATCATCTAATAAGCTCAGGATATTAGATAAACACAGAATACTACACACCTTTGGAATTGTCAAGCAGTCATTGATGGAAAGAATTTTCTAGAAGGCGTGAGAGCTGGTGTGAAAGGCACACACACCTTCACCAAGTGTTTAAGAAACAGCCTTGCAGCAAACTCTGTATTCCAGACCAGGTTCTGCAGTGGGGCAATGACGGTAGAGTCACCAAGAGCCAGGGACTTCACAACCTTCTGGGTCTACTAATGAGAGACACACCAGAGAGATCAAGTGGCCATTACAAAGTTCAGGAGTTGGGTCATCGGGTCACATGGGCACTCAGTCCCTACACCATGGATAAGGAGACTAACGCATTGAGTTCAGATGCAAGGACCCTTGGAATAAATCAATCAATCCAGAGAAATATTTCAGTGCTTTTCAAACCTTTTCTCAAATTTTAACATTCTCTTGAATTGGACCTGGCTTCATCACGCTTGACAAATCAAACACAGCATCATAATGATTCTGTCTCTGAGCTGATGCTCAAACATAGTGTAGTAAGCTACTCACATGTTCACCTACCCTGGAAAATCCTTGAGGAAAGTCACACGCACAGCTGAGGTCTGGGAAAGGAATACTGCAGAAATGTCATTTCTGGCCTGGTCGTCCTTTGTTCCTGGGGTCAGTGAACTCCAAGAGCTCTGCGCAGCTCTGGGTGATGTTTTTTAACTTTGGAGTTTTGCCTGTGGTGCCAGGATATTACAACACAGTCTAAAATGTGTTCTAGTCTAGATATGAATGCTTAAGCTTAGTACAAAGAATTGGACTCTTGATCAACTGCAGAGCCTCGGCTTAAAATGCAAGTGCAGGTTCCAGGGAAGAATTGTGGAAGGCAGAGGAGAGCCCTCTGTGTCTGGGTGATGAACTATATACTGGCTAAAACAGGAACCAGGCAAGGGAGGGAATTTTCTGCAAATTCTGTAAGGGATGCAGACTAACACTGCCTGATTATTTATGCTAATCAACAGTTGTAATTAAAACTCACAGGGCTGGACCTATGGACCACTGCAGGATAGTCTATAGGCTGTGAGCAGAAGCCAAGTGTTGGCACTATCCTGGTGCTTCATTAAACTCTGATGGACACAAACCCTTGCCCCAGAATTATTGATCATTCATATACTGAGATAATGGACAGGAGTGAGGCATCCTTGGCAAATCCTGTCTGGTGGAGCAGAGCTTTCTCGGCGCTTATCAAAGCTTTTCCTGCTTTTTACATTGTGAAAGTGTATTCTGCCCTACAGTGATCTGTGCGAGTTAATCAGTACTAATAAGGCAAAAAAAATAATATTTTTTGGCCATGACCTTGAAACGTAACCGTGTGGGCATCTTGAGGGTATGAGCCTAGTACCGGAAAAGGGAGCTTATTTTGTCTCCACACAAATAACCTCTGACTGATGGAGGCCCAGAAGATTTTTTGAGTTCAGCAATTTTACCCATCCCCAGTAGCACACGGGTAAACAAATTCCAAGTAAACGAAAAAGGCAGAAACAGGATGCTGCTCAGACTGACTTTTGTCCAGCACGTCACGTAACATTAAACGTCTTAGAAGCGTGAAAATATCAAGGTTGTTATCGCTCGGCTTAATTACACTCTTCGCGTGCTTGCTCTTGCTCCCTAAAAAAGAGAAGTGATCCGAAATGTTTAAAATTAAGACATAATCTTTTTTTCCCTAACGCCAAAAGTGTGTCTGTGACATGACGTGCTTGGAACTGAAGAAAATAAATAAAACTGAACCACATCCCGGGACGGAAGGTTTAGAACATTAACAAGCAACCTCATTTACATGGCTGACAGGCAGCTCTAAAGAGTGTTTTGAGAATGCTTGTATCAGCACATCCAAAATCCAAGTGGTTTCCCTATTTTTAGTGACTGAAGTCATACCGATGAAAGATTAGTCTCTCAACATGGACCCGTCCCCTGTTGTACTCTTAAACAGTGGTGTTCCGAGCTGGCTTTAATGGGCTGAATTGTGGCACTGGCTCTTTTTGTCATCTCGTCTCTCTTTCCTCAGTCTTTAAATATTCACTGGCTTCACACACGCTGCACTAGATGGCGGAGCTGAGACTTTGACTCTGACCTTCAGCACCACTGTTAGATGGGGAGGGGCCGAGACCCACCTCTGCCCACAAGATGTTCCTAACTGACCTCTGCCACAATTGTGGTGGTCTTGCCCTGCTCTGTTTCTATATGTTCTTCATGCTGTTTATAATATACATCTGCAAACGATAGGCTCCAAGTAGGGATTAGGAGGCAACCCAGTCCATGAAATGATCACTCTGTAGCATGAAGGTCCAATTTAATCCAAGGAACCCATGGAAAAAGGAAAAGGAAAAACTCTGGATGTGGTGGTGTTTGCTTGCAATCTGAATATCAAGAAGACTGACAGGCAAATCCCTGAGGCTCACAGACCAGTCAGCCTAGCCTATTTGATGAGCTTCTGACCAATGGGAGAGATGCTGTCTCAAAAAACAAGGTGGATATATCTAGAAAAAAAACACTCAAGTGTGACCTTTGGTCTCCACACACAAAAAAAGTATGGATCTGTAGACCCAAATGTACACATGTGCACACACACAAACACACACACACACACACACACACACACACACACACACACAAAACACACACACCTCCAAACAAAACTTTTGTGTTCTAAAGATATTAGATGAGTGACTTCAGCTACATACAGAGTTTACCAGGTATAGGATACCACTCAACACCCCATCCATCAATCTAAACTCCACTATACCACATTAAATTTCTCTCTTACACTTAGGGGAAGCATACCAGCATTCAGTGTCCAGTATTTCCATTTCATATCTCTGATCTTGTCATAGTTCAGAGTGAATATGACTACTATCTTATCAGAAACTAATTGTAAATTGATAAATGTCCTTAAAGTCTTACAAAGGCAAAATAAACTCAGCCTGAATTTCAGAAAAGAGTCCCAGTGTCCAGAGCAGCAACACTGATGCCAATTTCAGAGGACCAGAACTGAAACAGTCAGCAGGTCCCTGACAGAAGATACCCATCTTATTTGAGGCCATGTTGTCCAACCCAAGTTCTGACTGTATTTAACCAATAAGGGACAGCTAAAAAATGCATCAGCAGTCCAGGAGGCTGTAGAACACAATACACACACACACACACACACACACACACACACACACACACACACAGCCAACACTCTACCTACCACTCAACTGCTTTCCAACCAGCTCCAACATGGTGGATATAATGCCTCTTTGCAGCCACTTCCATTCACAAGATGATTCTTAATTGCCATCTTCGAGTGATTGCGCATGTGTGATGTCTTTCAAGGGTGTACAGTGTTAATTTTCTGACCTAAACTCTGTGCCCAAGTAATGCGAAATGATCACACATCACTGTGACCTCATTGATGAATTAAGGGAATTTTTAATTAGGCAGCAACTCCATGTGAACATAGCCATGACATTCATGTCCGTCATAGGATAAACTGAGGGAAACAATAAAGTTGTTGAATGGGAATATAATAAGATGAAGCAACGCCCCACTTTTCAGGATTATGTACTACACAAGACTTACAAACTTTAACGTTGAGTGTTTTGAAGTTATTTCCTACTGAGCACCGTGGTTTGAGAAATTCAGTCATGTTATCAAGTACCTCACTAATTCATACCAACCTTGTTAAGCTTGCCTGAACATAGCACTGTCAGGTATGTTTCTAGTCATAGTTGGCCAACTAAATGGAACCTATAGGCAACCTAACCCATGGCTACTCCTTTTTAGAATATTGTTTAGCATATTTCCTAACCTAACCCTAATCCTAACACTGTGACTTGAGCACAGGAGACCTCAAAGCCCACGACAACAGTGATGCACTTCTTCCAGTAAGGCCACACCTACTCCAACAAAGCCACACCTACTCAAGTAAGGCCACACCCATTCAAACAAGGCCATACCTACTCAGGTAAGGCCATACCTACTCCAACAAGACCACATCTACTCCAACAAGACCATACCTTCTAGTAGTGCCACTCCCTGTGGGCCAAGTAGTCAAACACATGAGTCTGTGAGGACAATTCCTATTGAAACCATCACATCTTTCCTCCCTCCCATCTTCCCATGTTTACACTTCTGGAATAGGCTCTAGAAGTGGCCATAGTGATGTCCCAGTTTATATCCCACTGGCTTAACCAGACAAATAGCCACAAAGAAGTGCTGAGGTACCTAGGTCAGATGCTCACCCAAGAACTTAAGAGATGGGAAACCACAGTTGAATCAGACAGAGTGGGGAAAGATGTGATTAAGCCAAGAGGGGCTGGACTTTCAAAAGCCATCCATCTATCTCTTTCCCCTATGGGCCAGTCTTAGTCCACATATATATTTTTTCTATTCGTAAACTTAAAACAAACTAACAATCATGCTTGATACGCAACTATTTCACAAGCAATATTAGGGACAATTTCTGTGTGCACATCTGAGTCTGACCTACATATAGTTTTGTTGTTGTTAATTTTGAGACAGGTTTTCACTGTGTTACCAGGCTGACCACAAGCTCACGCTTCTTCTGCTTTGGCCTCCCAAGTGAAGGGTTGGAATTACAGACATGTGCTACAACATCTGTCCTAGACAGAGTTTTCTACAGACTGTTGTGGTGGTTTGAATAGGAATGGCCCCCCTAGGCTCTTGTATTTGAATGCTCAGCCCATACAGTGTGATGATATTAGGAGGTGAGGCCTTGTTGGAGGAAGTGTCACTATGGGGACAGGGCTCTGAGGTTTCAAAGCTCAAGTCACTTCTGCTGCCTGCAGAAAAAGATGTAGAACTCTCAGCTGTCTCTCCAGCACCATATCTACCTGTGTGCTGCCATGCTTCCTGCCATGATGATAGTGAACTTAACCTCTGAACCTATAAGCCAGGCCCAATTAAATGTACTTTATAAGAGTTGCTGTAGTCATGGTGTCTTGTCACAGCTATAGAACCCTTAGACAACTGCCAATTTATGGCCAAATGCCCACATCCTATTCAAATCAGTCTTCTTGTACCCATCAAGCAGATAAGCATAGGTCAGATAGCCTGGCTTTTCCAAACCTATAGGACTCCAAATTAGCTGATGTCAAGATATCTCTCTATGCTATGACAAACACTAGATAATTGTATGCTATCTGCCAAGGTCTCAAATTGCAAAGAATACTTTTCATTGTATGTTCACTTGTCCTGAATTCACACAAATGCATTTATTTTTAGCTAAGTGCTTATTAATAGTATTTTCTCTTTAAAAAAAAAAAGAGATTGTACATGTGGGCCTGTGTGAGCATATCTCTTTGTCTGTCTGTCTATCTGTCTATCTATCCATCTATATGTATATATACATTCTATGTGTACTCTGTCTTTCTCTCACTGTGTGTATGCCTTTGTGTGTGTGTGTGTGTGTGTGTGTGTGTGTGTTCCTGAAGAGCAGAGAAAAGGTGTTGAACTCCTGGAGTTGGAGTTACAAGTAGTTGTGAGTCCGGTGTGTGCTGAGAACCAAACTCTAGTCCTCTGGAAGAACAGCGTATGTTCCTTACTATGGTGTCGTCTCTAATCCTGAGAGTATTTTTCTCATTCACAGTAAGTGCTGTAGAATTGTCTCAGTTTGAGAGCATAGAATGTTCTCCCAGCAGTGACTATGGAAGCTTGAAGGTTTTCTAGCATCCAATAGTCTCCAAATACATCCAAACGCACTGAGCCCTAAAGGCCAGTGATTTTATTCCAGCATTTCTGCCATTTTTAGTGTTTTTAAACAAGTCAATTGTGTTTGTTTCCAGACCTGCTTCTGATAATTGTGCTAAATACTGAATTTCTTAATTTAATTAAAAATTAAGTAAATTTGTGAACCATCAATGCAAAGAGAATTGTTTCTCTAGAGAACTAAGTTGAGTGATTTACAAAGATTTAATAAGGCATGTTTATTAGAAACTATTTTGGGGTTATTTATATGCAGAATAATTATTAAAATGAAAAAATTAAATTCTAAAGAATTCTTAAGGATAATTCTCCCTTTTAATGACTTTGACACTTTTCTTTTAAAAGTAATGAAAACTAAGGTGGGAATGCACTGTAGATTCGTTGGTAGACTGCTTGCCTAGCATACAAAAAGCCCTAGGTTCAAATCCTCAGTATATCATAAATTGAGTCTGTTAGAACATACCTGTCATCCTTGCACATAAAAGATAGAGGCAGGGGCTGGAGAGATGGCTCAGCAGTTAAGAGCACTGACTGCTCTTCCAGAGGTCCTGAGTTCAATTCCCAGCAACCACATGGTGGCTCACAACCATCTGTAATGGGATGCTCTATTCTGAAGAGAACTACAGTGTAATAACATATAAATAAAATAAATAAATCTTTTAAAAAAGAGAGAGAGAAATAGAGGCAGGACAATCAGAAATTCGAGTTTATTGTTGGCTGTGAAAGAATTTGAGGCCAGACTGGATTATGAGAAATTCTAAAATACAACAAACAAACAATGGAAAACTGTAGAAAATCTGATCATCAAGACCTTCCAGTAAGGTACCCTAATCTTTAAAAACTCTTAGAGATAAAAAGAGAAGGCTCTTGATTTCTTTCTCTATCAAAGTAAAACATAAATCATCTTCATGTGTTGTCATGTGCCAGTGTTGTCATGTATCGTGTGATCACAAGCCAGTCTTGTCTGGTTAATCTACCAAATTTGCATCATGATCCACAGGTCCCCCGCCAGGGTTCTGCCCCTTTGTATCAGGATCTATCTGGACTCTTTTCTGGGCTCTCTCCTCACTGACCCCACCCTTCTACTAACTGCCTAGTGCCCTACTTTGCATACTTCATCCTTAAGATTTGTCTTTTTCTAAACAAGCAAATGGCTGCCAAGTTACATAAAGCTTCTCTGGTCCTCCTGGTTACTCATAGAAAGGCAATTCCGTTGTTCTCATCCGAATCAGTGATCCTGTTTTACATGCCGTCAAACATCAGCACAGTCCTGGAGAAATCAGATTTGTATTAAACAAACACTGCAATCATTTTTTCTGTCACCTAGCCAGGAAGCACACTAAGGAAGGCACCCAAGTAGCTATGTGTAATTTATATTTGTATTAATTCAAGTGTGAGGCACACTTGATCGTGAAAACTCAAAATCTATTTTCTTTTCAATTTGGTGACTTTACATTTTATATTATTCCATTTATGGACAAAATTAATTCCCTGATAGATGGAGCTACAAAGACAAAAGGAACAGACAACTTGATTACTTCCTAGTAGACTTTCAAATCAGCTTGCAAAGATTTATTTTTTTTAACTTTCAGAAAGATTAAATCTCACTTTCTATTCCACTTTATGAGATCTTCTAACCCAGAGCAGTGGGGAAAAGGAGACTTATTATTTTACGCCAGCCAGAAGGTTATAACTTGAACATTTGGCTTAGATGATTGGTTCTGTATACCCAAGAAAGTCTGCAAAATCTTCATGCCAGTAGAAACTTGAGCATTATTGGGAGATGATTATGCTTCCCATGTTGTCTGTGGAGAAGGCACAGTGGGCCTGACCCATCAGAAGGCATCTGGCACAGGAATTCTTGGCACCACACATGATAGGTTCCTTCTGTCTCGTGCCTGGCTTTGGGTTGTGAAGGAACTCGGAAAGTAACACCTAGCATTGGGTGAAATCTGCACTGATCTTCAGGCAAGACACATCCGGTACAGGCTCAGTTGGCCTTCTCTCTGGCAAAGGTATCTGAGGGATCATTTTAGATAGCTCTACCTATAATGGTAATTTATTCAATGTAGCACCCTGAATTGTTTTGTTTGTTTTTTAGCCCCCAAGACAAGAATTGCTTGCCTTCCCTAGTCAACTGATAATTTGCACAAGCCATATGCTTCAAGGTGATTCCACAAGCTGTTTCGGGGGATAGTTTGGGGGGAAGAGACTGATGGCGTCTTTCTCTGATGCAAACCTGAATATTTCCCCTTTATTCTTGACTCTCCTTTCCCAGAGGATGCACTGAAGGGAAAGGCAGGGGTTGATCGGACCTCTCAGAGCTGGTCACAAGATGGGATCTTCTCTAGAGCACAGGAGCCCAGGCGGTACATGTCCTTTTGAGTATGCAGCTGAAGAGCCAGCCTGTGGTGCGAGCAGCATCCTTAAACTCCGTCTCTCTTTGTCTCCTGCACTGTATCTGTTTAGACTAATTGGCACTCATCAGCACATCTGTATGGGCAAGGGAGCCACACCTGAAGTGTCTGTACAGATGCCTGGGCGCATGCTCCCGGGCTACCCTGAGCCTGTGCTGTCAATGCCACAGAAAATTAAAATGCCCCATAAAGTTTGGGGATTTTCAGTTTATCGGTGTGCCTTAGAAGCTAATGAAAAGCAAGTTTTTTTTGGAATACAGAATGGCTGTTTTCATCATGGGAAACAAATCCTGCTGATTTTAGGACCAAAATGATAATCTGCAAAATGGAGGAGGAAGGAGAATAAAATGTATTTTCATATAAATGGGGAGAGCCTGGCTTTTGCATGACTTTAATGGGGAAGGGATTAAGCAGCAGGAAATAAATGGAAAGTGCAAAAGAAGACTAAAATGCATTAAGCACTGGATGGCCCGAGCACAAGTCGTTTGTTGCCCTAGTCAACATGAAAGAACTCTGGCTCTCGACAGGACAAAGCCCCCTGGGGACTTCCCAACAGTTTCAGACAAAATGGCTGTATTCCACCTGGGAAAGAATTTGACTACAGAAACCTAGCAAGTCACCAGAGTAGCTTGGTCTGTCACCTGCCGTGCATAATTTGGTGGATGCGAGGTAGGCGGTGTGCCTCACATAGCACCATCCTGAGCTGTGCATTGATGTGGGAGAAAGCCCAGTGCACAGCCCCCCCCCCCCACACACACACACCCGCATTCTGAACAAACTCTGTTAGTGATTATCACGGAAGCTGCCCGTGGGGATGCAGTGATGATGCTCAGTGAGGGAATGACCAACGCTGAACCTGGTTGGAGGCTCCTACAGAGCCGAGACTACAAGTCCATTCTCCACGGCTGGTTCGGGAGACATCACTAGCAAATGTAGTCCACAGACAGCACACAGAATAGGCAAGCAGACCCACAGAAAAGAAGACAGAGCTGACCATAGCAAAACTTATCAATAAATACTCCTTCCTGCTCTCCTGGGGGTTGGGACATGAGGTCAGAGTGTTTCTGCTACCTGGCAACCCTTTCTCAGCAAAGGAGGGGTGGGGGAGGAAGAGGCTGATGTTGTTGTCCCTGTGTCACACAGGCACATGCACATGCACACACACACCGTGGAGGAGAGAGAGAATGAAAGATGTCAACACCAGAGTAGGAAATTTGTCTGTTTCTTTTCCCCATCTTCAGGAGTTATTTTCTCAACCTTGGATTTGGGGAATCTGGCTTAAAGGCCTTTCACTTCAGTGGAGACTCCAGTCTCCTAGGAACTCTGGCCTTGAGGTTTATGGATCTCAGGACTCTAGTGCCTCTTGGCATGCAATCTTCGACAAGGAACCAAGAGCTCTGGGTAGCTGACACACATTTAAGACAGGGATAGAAGGGTATCGCAATGGAGGTGCTGCTAAATCAACTTGCAGGCTTAAAACAAGGGCAAGGCTCTGTGGAGACAACCATGCTGTAGAGTAGTGCATACCTGAGGTCAGGAATTGTATACGGGCCCAATAAAGGGGACAGGAAAGGAAACGTCATGAAAGGGAAAAGTTTAACCCCTCATAAAGCCATCTCCATCTCTGTCTGTTTTGATGGGAAGTGGTGGTTAAGAGCCCCACATCCAGCCCTACTGGATTATTTTGCTGGATTAGAGCAGCACCCATCTGAGGTCATCATGCTCTAATTTTTCCTGAGAGGCAACATCAGTTAAGCCTAAAACAAGAGAAGGTAAGAAGCAGCAGCAGGCTAAACAGACAGGGCTGGCTCTCAGATCTTGTCTTCCCACAAGCTCTTGGGTCTTGTTTTTAATTAAGAAAATGAGAAATAGGTCCTATTCCCCAGGTAAAGGGGGGCGAAAACTCTGCCCCTGGATGCCAAGGGGTATTTTCAAGCAATGCTTAGAACCTGCCACAACTCTGGAACTGGGGGAAAGACAGAGCTGTGGGGTCCTGCACCACGCCAAACACTTTGTGTTACAGCCTAGAACGGGGCATTGGGCTTCTTGCTTGCAGACCTTTTTCTTTCCTTGGGTTAGAAGTCGTCGGCTGCCTGTGGACCTGAAATGATATTTGTGCAGCCTCTCCCCACCTTCCCTGCTGTTGCCATGGGAACGAAAACTTCCTGTTTATACTCAGTTTAGTCCTTGACATTTTGAACAGAGGGCACTGCACCGCAGCCATTTGACCCTCGTTTACAGTAATAAAAAAAAAAGTGTGCTCCAATTACATCACTTTCTCCATCGTAGACCAGTACAGTAAGGTCCCTAAGTAACAACTAGAACATTTAAGGGTCGCCTAGAACCGTGTTCCCAGCAAGGAAGGGCTCCCCGGAAGCATTTGGCAAGTGGATGGATAACTTGAACAAATCAAAAAAAAAAAAAAAAAACAAAAACAAAAAACAAAAAACAAAACTAAGCTCATTCTATTTCCAGTCTTATTTAGTGTCTTTAAAGCTCCTCATTCCTTCCACCATCCCAGGTCGTCGCAAGCCTTTTATGAGGTATGACCCTACTAGCCCCTCAGCCATGTTTTATGAGGCTGCATCAGCCAATAAATCCTGAGGAGGCAGTTTATTGGCTGGCCCAGCACTTTTGGCAACACTTTTTTTTTCCTTCCGCAGAACTTCACCTCACATTAACACGAATAGACAGGATGCTCAGACCACCCATGTCTTCATGTGCTGGGCCTGGAGTCCCATCATCACCCTTCCCACGTCCTCACACTGGATAGGGGCTTTAAAACACAAGTGTAGAGGTGGATCCCTTATCCCTGGTGGTTTGTTAGTCTTGACTTGGGCCCTGTTAAATCTTTCACTGGAGCATCCCTGACAGAGATGGTGCATTTTTGCCTCAGGCATCCGTGACAGCTGGGGACAGGACTTTGAAGTGTTTCCTTTCAGCTACATCCTCCCCACACAGATTCTACTACACCTCTAGGAGCAGTATCCTGAAGGAAAGCTAGTGTAGTCACAAGAGATGGCCTTATGGGTAGACAGCCCCCCAATTAGGGGCACTGAAGAGAGCCTTATCTGTCCCTCATATCATCATTCTTCTACCCAGGCCCTTCTTCCAGCCTGGAAGTCATCAGCACCGATGCCCAGGGTGTGCATTATGCTTAGAGAGTGGTAGGGAGGGTCCTCTCTCGTGGACCACTTGTGGTAACTGGAGATGGATGGTATCACATGAGCAGCAAAACTCTGAATACAGGTGGCCTCATCGTGACACAATCCTCCCACAACATCCTGTCCGTGTGCCCAGGAAGACCTATTGACAGAAGACTCACATTACGTGGGAGCGCCACAGGCAGAAGGGTACAAGAGAGCATGAAAGCCCTGCAGGGAGGAAGGATGAAGGATGCAGGTGGAGAAACATTTGTCTGCACACTTACCCTTCCTGACGAGACCCAAGCTCATATACATGGGGGTCTTGTAGATGTACAAATTCAATGAGATGTCAAAAGGCAACAACACATTATTTTAATTTTAAATAGAACTCTTTCAGTAACATCCAGGGACACACAATACTAAAAATGTTCTCTTATCCACGGCTAGTAATCGAAGCATAGTTAGCTTGGCTTTTACCCTTTCTCCTTCCTGTTTAGGACTTCCAGGCTCCCCCTCAGCCTTCCTTCACCGTGGGGGCCCCTCCTCTGTGGATGAAAACTGGAGACAAATAAAAGCCAGAGACGTCTTTGCCTAAGCCCTGAAATTCTTCAAAACCAAAACACATCAGATTTCACTCAGCATTGATGAAAAGTTGGCAGTGCCTGCGCACCCGTGCGCGCCTCAGGTGTGCAGGAGCCAGTGAGGGCACCTGATGGAGGTGTCTGGGGTGATGAGGACTTGTAATCAGACTGGCAGAGCATTTCCACTGTGGACCATCTGTCAGCACATGTAAATAGCCTCATTTGATAAAACCAGCTGTTCCCACAACACTCAACAGAATCGGAGCCTTCTCTTCTCTTCTCTTTGATTATAGTCAGTGATGGAAAGAAGTGATTCTATTATTGTCCAAAATGATTCCTCTTTACCTTTGAGATCTTCTGCTTGACGCTTTATTTTTCACATTAATATATATATATATATATACATGGTATATATGATAAATATATATGATATATCATATATATATCATCTTATTTACCAAGCACAAGGGAAAGGATTTGGGAATAGGAATCGAAGCCTCACTCTCTTTGTCACCCACTATATTTGAATGTGGTAAATTGTCGGTGATCACTGACCATGGAGCTCCCCATGAGAGGATCAGATTAAGTGGTCCCCAAGGTCTCTTCCACCTCCTATGCTACTATGGCTTTCTCTCTGAGGATCCAAGAGGGGAACATCAGACTTCTCATGACCAACATTCAGCTACTATCCAGGCCTCAGCTGTTGGGACCTTAAGTGGGGTTGAGACACAAACACCACAGTCATACTCAGAGATAAGACATGGAGACACTCTTAGGGCAAGGCCAACCACCCAGCAGAAGGGCATCCTCTCTCTCACTTACTTTGTCCAATGCTTAAAAGCATTTTAAAAAAGAAAGGTGTCTAGGAACATTTATCAAGTAATTTGATAGTTTTGAATCTTCCTTACTTTAATCTTACTACCTTTTCCTAGTCACATGGTAAAGAACCTACAGTGAAAAATATCTAAATGTCTTAGCTCAGGGGACACCCTCTAGGGAAATCCTACATCCCTTCTCTCCTGGACCCACTTCCAAGAAGGGAAGCCTGAAATCCCAGTGACCCTATCACTCCCTGAATCTTCAGGTCCTCTCTGGAGATGAGTTGAGCAGAGAAGATATTAAGAGTGTTTCTGGGTGAGAGGGACAGTTCAGCAGTAAAGATACCTGGTGCCAAGTGTGGGGACCTGAGGTAGATTACCATGGGGCTCACATAGCAGAGGGGGACAGCTGGCTCCTGTTATGGTGTCCTCTCACAGAGTGAGAAGGAAGGATAGCATTTCTGATTGGCTAGGCTTCGAACATACGCCATGCTCAAAACCTCATGTTGCATCCTGCAGCAGATTGCCTACATTTGCTATAAGCCAGAATAATTGTCAGGACTGTGTAACATCCTTCAAGGAAAGTGCTCAGGCCATGCCATTCTATCATAGATGACCTGGGATGCTATCCTCTTACATCAAGATCCACGCAGGCCGAGAAGCCCACACTCTGCCCCTCGAGGAGAGTAGCAGTACAGTATGGAGAATCCCCTAGTGCTTGGGTGTTTTACTATATCCAATTGTGCATACAGAGCTCCAGGACAAAAGCAGACAGTGGCAACGTTCCTGTGGCCTCTAACATAGCCACCTTGTTACACTACCGGTCCTCCATTCCCATGTCCATGGAGGAGCGTGACCTGCTCCCATGAGTAACAATGGCTCATAGTCTCAGTCCCTAAAGCCTGCTGGAGTTTGGCAGGCAGAGGGGACTTTTCATGTCCTCCAAGTGACTAAAGCCTTCTGGATCACCTACGCAAACAAGCTCGTTTTCAGCACCTGCACACACAATTTTAACTCATGTAACAAGAGATATTGTGGACCGAGGGTTCTCCATCCTACTGCTGAATGAGCATCCACCCCCCACACCCCCACCCCAGCCTGCCTCTTTGTCCTAAGTTGGAAGAGTTCGGTGATTCTGTCAGAGCAGTGGCTCAGTACGCAGGCGCCATCAAAGCACCAGAGCTAAGTAATGTGTTTGAAAAAACAAATGTCAGCTCCAAAGTAGAGAGAGCTATTCCCGGACTTGCCCTCTCAGGCTCTGTCAGTAAGACCTGTGATTTCACCCTACAGGAGTACTGAAGGCAATTATGTAATATGCTCCCCAACTTCCCTCAGCGCCTCTTTAAAAGTCAGTAATGCTAAGTCGTTTGATAAATTGCCATAGATTCCCAGCCCTGTCACGTTGTTAGTCGAATGCACCTGATTTTCAACAGACATCTTGAGGATGCCATACCATTATAGAGAATATGGTATGAGTTGAAGTGGACTCTTCAGAACTTTTTATTTGCAGATACACTACTCTCCAGTAAGGGGAGATAATCAATACCATGGGATAACCTACAACCATGAGGAGAGGCGTGTAATATATTCAGCAAAGGAACTTGTCTGTAAGAAAACCAACCATCTTAGCTCCCCTGAGTGGGCAGGGTGTGCACAAGCACAGACAAGCACAGACACACATGTGCACACTGGTTCACAGATGTTCCTGATGTCTTTGCATCCTCGGAAATAAATATTGCATGTCGAACTTTCATTCTCCCAGATAAACAGTGCTGTCTGGACAGAGACGCCTGGAGTGGAAACCTAACTGATGAACCTGGGGTTTTGTGCAGAGATACTTAACGACCTGCAAGGCAGATTAAGTGGCTTATTAAATATTTAGAAATAGACACATTTCCCAGACAACTGAGTTTGTTTTGACTTTCCTTCTTTCAAGGTGACCAAAAAGCAAAAGTGTATCCATCCATGCCTCTGTGTCTATACTGGATAAACAGCAGGGGCAATGAAATGAGGCTAGACTTTACCCCAGTTCCCTAGTATTTGACATCAGGTAATAGACTGTGTTTTGACATTTCTTGTTCTATCTATCTTTGTACCAGGTAAGGCCACTGCCAGATCACCTCACAGAGCCAGGCCTTTTGAGTTTGTGTGTTGCTCATTTATTTCTACAATAGAATAGACTAGAACGCTAGAAAGCTGAACTAGAGATGGGAGTGAGGCCAGACTCTCAGGAACAATGTGGTCAGGTGGAGCCCCTGACCTGGAAGACTACGTTTGGAGAAGCTCAAGGGAGCCTCAGAACAGAACCTTTCCTCAACTCCAGCATCCTACAAAGTGCCTTACACTGGGAAAGTTGGTGCATGGAAAGGATGCTACAAGGCACGGGGAACCACACCCAACCACAGAGCCACACCCAGTCACAGAGCCACCCACAACCACAGAGCCACCCACAACCACAGAGCCACAGGTACATGTCGCAAGTGTAAGGCGAGGCATTACACGAGTAACCCTTGCCGCTTATTAGAATTATCTGAGAAGCTTGAGAAAACAAACAAACAAATGGAACCCAGCCATGCCTGACCAGGCCTTACCCTGGGATTCCAAGCCTGGGCTTCTACGCTGGGCCAGTTTGCTAAGGCTGCCGTAACTAAGCCTCATGCCCACCGGGCTTCAGCAGTAGGAATTTGTTCTCTCATAATTCTAGAGGCTAAGCATTCAAGATGAGGTTGAGGGCTTCTCCCGAGACCTGTATCCTCTGCTTGTGATGCCAACTGTCTCATGCTGTCCCTGCACATTTGTCTCTGTTGATGCCTTTGTCACAACTCCCTCCTCTGCTGAGGACAGTTATAATGCATTAAGACCCACCCGTGACCTTTTTCTCTCCAATTATGTCCTTAAATTCCCTGATTTCTAATACAGTCACATTCCTCGGAATTTGGTTTACAAAGTGGCGAAGGGCACACTCCAACCTACAAGTGCTGCCAGAGTTGAGATCTTGCCATGTGTACCCTGTGTTACACAAAGCCTAAAATATTTTCTGTACCCTTGGAGAGAAAATATATCCATTCCTCCTCCAAACTAAAGTAAGCACAACATTTGTTACCGTTAAGAGCCTAGGTACGAGGGCCCTTGTTGCCCGCTGCTTGATTTTAGCTTTATTATTGGCTGCGTGACTTTGGGCCATTCATTTAACTTCTTTTTATAGTAGGTCGGTCAGACATGGTTAATAGAGATGCTCTCTGTTCCAGACCCATTTATTTCCTGGGTTGGTTTCATGAACTCAAAGAGATACACATTATTCAAAACTGCTTGTTTTTCTCCAAAACAACCTTTATACTGAAAAAAAATGGCAAAGCTAAAATCAAGAATATAGCTTCGATAATAAAATTCTAACAGTGTTAGTTTGTTAGTTCTAATAAGCATTGTATAGGATAGTGTTGCTAATGGTGGCTGGAGGAATGGCATTGGGAATTCTATAATTTTTCTACTTTTTAATAATCCTAGAATTATTCAAACTAAAAATGTTGTCAATGGCTAGACATGTAACACAGGAGAGTGATTGCTTAGCATGCACAAGGCCCTAGGATCTGTGAGTCTCGCAGGTGGTAGCAGCTAATATTTGGGAGGTAGAAGTAAGGGGGTTGGAAATTCAAGGTTGTCCCAGCTATTTGAAAGTTCAAGGCCAGCCTGAGCTACTTGAGAAACAAAGCATGGGGCTAGAGGATGGCTTGGCAGTTAAAGAGCACAGGTTGCTCTTCCAGATGACAAGAATTTGATTCACAGCATCCACATGCTGGCTGTCAGGCTCTCAGTGGTCTGTAACTTGAGTTTCAGGGGATCCAGTGCCCACTTCTGACCCCCTCAAGCTCTGTGTGTATGTAGTCCAGACATACATGCAGACAAAACACCCAAATACATAAAATAAAGTGGAAAGAAAAACAATCTTTTAAGAAGAGAAGCAAAAAACCCTAAAATTTAGTTTTTAAAACAGATTTAAAATACTCACATATACATTTGCTTTCTGCATTTAGAATTACAATGCTAAGAAACAAACATTCCTAGGATTAATATTTAAACCTGCCAATCTCTGGAATTTGGGCCTTAGGACTGGGTGATAATATGCAAAAATTCATCGGCTAGTGTACAGCATCAGAAATCATCTAGGAAAGATGATGGCAAGCAAATGAATTTTCTGGAGAATACAGAGTCCTGAGAGACTTCATCCCAGGGATGCTTCTTGCTTCTGATCTGCCTTTCCTGTCACTATTACACAGCCTAATGATTCCTGGGCATCAGCCCATCCTACTTGGCAAATTTCCCGCAGCTCAACATGAAGATGAACTTTCATGAATTAATACTGTTTAGATGAATTAATTACCTTATCGCATTTCCGATTTTATTCAAATAATTTTAAGAAGAAACTTTAAGGAAATGGCTTTAGTTGCTTTGCCAGAAAGATGTAATAAAGTTAGAACCAAGAATAGAATGTGCCCATTCCTCATAAAAGAGTAAGTAAGTAAAAGTCTACGTTATAAGAAATACAATGAGCTTTCGTAAATTATACTAAAAAGGAGAAATAGGCTTGGGACAAATGTGTGATCAAGGAAAAACATTCATCCTAGGTCAGGTCCAAAGATGAAGCCACAGGTGTGCACTACGATAAAGCAAGGCCATGTGAAACTGTTGCTTTGAACTTATAATGAGCTTACAAAACAGCTTACACTGTTTTGGACTTAATAGAGGTATCCTTCCGTAGCTCCCCCTTTATGTAACATTTTATCTATGAGGTTATTCTTTCTTACATAGAAAACTTATTGTCTAAAAGCTATAAAAAGCTAAAAGCAATAATCAAGTTTTGGTATAGCCATTTCTGCTTCATCTGGTGTGTGTGTGTGTGTGTGTGTGTGTGTGTGTGTGTGTGTGTGTGTGTGTGTGTGCGTGTGTGTAGAGGACTTTCTTTCTTTCCTTTTTTTTCTATCTGGTTCACAAAGAGTTAGTGAATTCCAAGCCTCTTGCCTGGCCAGCAAGTGGTCCCTAAATCAGAGCCAAGAAACTAAGTACTTTTTTTTCTTAATCCCCTGCTGCTAATAGCTGAATTTAATTACCAGAAGCTGATGGCTTTTAACCTTAGAATAACAACAAGTTAAAGGAAGAGAAAATTTACAAATAGCAAGCAACTTTTACCCCCACAACTGCTAATGACAGCCACCACTGCCTGCCTCAATCTACCTAGATGCCAGGCTGGTCACCTGCAGTATAGAGTCTGGCTGGCACCCAACACACACAGCTGATAAAACAGAATAGCACTGCTGCTATTCTTGGGGACCAGTATAGGGAAACGTCCACCTGCTTCGGCCTGTAGTTTGGTCCCTATGAGTTGTTCTAGTTCAGTGGTCCTCAGCCTTTCCAAGGGGCCACATACCAGACATCCTATACATCATATATTTACATTATGATTCATAATAGTAGCACAATTAAGTTATGAAGTAACAACAAAAATAAGTTTAGAATTGAGGCCACCACATAAGGAACTGTTTTAAAAGAGTCACAGCGTTAGGGAGGTTGAGAACCACGCTCTAGTTAGTTCTCCATGCAGAGAGGCAAAAGTCATAGCCATCAAGGCAAGGAGGAGAAAAAAATAAACCAACAGAAAGAACAACAACAAACAAATAGAAGTTAAAGTGACACATATAATATCTGTCAGTGTTCTCTTACAAAACCCATGTTATATTCTTTCTCCATCCTAGAAAAATCAACAGTGCTGTGGAAGCTGCAGGGGTGTGTGGGTACCGGAGGCTAGGACAGCACACCTGGCTCTGCAGGTATAGTCAGAGACAGGCCTGGGCCCAGGGCTCACATCAATCGCTTTCCTGGTTCTCTGTGGGGCCTGAGCAAGCACATCTATCTTGATCCTTGACCCAGTTGTGGAGGTCCCCTTTGTGATGAGAAGACAAGGAAACCAAAACTTAGGAGAGCTACAACCAAAGGGCTCTTGACCCATAAAAAGAAACTAGGTATCAAATCCAGTCCTGAGTATATACTTCTATTTGTTTCCCAGTAAGCATGTGATGTCTGGTAAGGAGACACAGATGTGGCACATGAATGTAAGGGACTCCTGATTTTCCCACAAGTCGCATCTTTCTGGTGGATGGCTGATTCCCTTGCGTCATCTGCCAAGGCTTGCCTTGACAGAGCCTTCATGGATCCCCAAGGAAGGGAACAACGGACAGTACCCAGGTCCCTTGCTTTCACATACTTTGTTTCTTCCTCAGCATTACTCAGCTCACAGAGCTACAGTCCTGGGCACATCTAGGGACCTCTCACTCTCATACTTGGAGGTGACAGACATCCACTACTAGTAGACTACTTTACCCCCAGGCATAAGAACTCACGGCTTTGTCTGTGTTACAGAAATTGTATTGGGCTCTCATCCAGCTGGTAATGCTGTGAGTGGTGATAGGCGGGGAGAGGACAGAGACTGCTGTCTCTCCAGACCACTACAGCCCACCATCTGGGTCTCTTGAGATACGGTCCTGTATCCCCTCCCACTGGAGATGGCTCCGTAATGGGAAGGCTTTGGTGGAGTCCGAAATAGTGAGCTCAGTTTTGCAGACACTCACCTTATAAGAAAGAAGAAATGCAAGTTCAGTCAGGAAAGGAGTTGCTTTGCAAGCACAGCAACTGGAGTGCAATGCCCAGAAAGTACATGAAAAGAATCCATCCGTGGTGGCGTGTTCTTGTCAGCCCAGCACTGGCAAAGCCAGTCAGAGTAGCCTCTGTGGTAAGCTCCAGGATGTTATATGGCCCTGTGTCAAAAACCAAGGTGTACTGCAGCTGAGAGAGGATAGCCAAGGTGGTCCTCTGTCCCCACATGCACACACATCCTTGAGAATTCGCGTGAGTGGTTGAAGGTGCACGTGAATGACACACACACATACGTGCATACATATACATTGGCACACCCATCTGTAAGTGCCCATATACTCACGGAAACTCACCAAAAGAAAAAAGAAAAAAAAAGAAAGAAAGAAAACAAGAAATGAAGGGTCGGGTAGATGATAATCCTGGTTTTCAAAGACATGGATTCTGCTCCCAGGAAAACCTGAAGGTGGTGGCATTTTCAGGAGAGCCAGCAGTGAGTGAGCTCGGGAAGATGCGAGTTGTACATATCAGAGATATCTATTAGAGAGGACACTTGTCGGGCAGGGCTTTTGTGAGTGCCTGGGACCTGCCGATGTTCACAGAGTCCTGTCTGGCTACAGTGCCAGCTATGGATCTCTAACAAATCCCGAGAGAGCTGCCCACACAATTAAGGGGGGGGGGGGCTCTCTGCACAGCTTTTGTAACCTTAGGCCTCATCCATGCTAATGAACAAAAACATGTGGCATTATGGCCATCATTAAAACTGAAATGAAAACTCACAAAAAAATAAATCAGACCTTCATACCATGTTGAGCCGGGAGGCACCAGTTCCACAGGATGCCTCTTAATTGGCAGCAGAAGCCGGTTCTGACATTGGTATGCGGGCTCGGTTTGGTTTAGTTTAATGCCCTTTGAATGTTGAAGCTATCAGTTTGAACAGGCCATTTTAATGTACTGCTTCGGGGGGAGTAGGATTCTAATAAGAGATGGTCAACTACACTTTTTAATATTAGGTTTTCCTTCCCAGATACTCCCAACACTACTAGATGGGATGAATTAGGTGAGATGTACGTCTGGATCCCTCTGACAGTAGACACTGTTCATAGACAATGGCATTTATTCCTCATTTAGCTCTCGCGCATTTTCAGTCGATGAAAGCCAGGAGGAATTAGTCTGTATGAGTGTGTGTGTGTGTGTGTGTGTGTGTGTGTGTGTGTGTGTGTGTGTGTGCACATCCATGCCCATTCTGAGAAACCCACAAACACCAAGCCAAGTAGACAAGGAAGACTGAGAAGATAGTCCTCTTGGCTGCACATAACAGTTTCTAAAAGCATTCCACAGGCTGGGGCTGCAGCTCAGTGGTAGAACTCCTGCCTGGTATGCATGAAGCTTTGGGTTTGATCCCCAGCACTACAAAAAATAAAATAAAAACAAAAATGAAAACAACAGATATTAACAGGAAAAAAAAGTAAGAAGTCAGTGCCCCCATTGACTGGAGACTCTCTGGCAAGCTTAACAACTTGCCATCGTCCTTATGTTCAGCATGAATCTTTTTTTATATAAAACCACGATGCAGTGTGAAATTACGGTTCTAAATTTTACTTCCTAATGCGTTCGTTATGTTTGAATGCCTGAAATATTTGGGCCACGGATTTGCTGCACCTGTCGCTTGGCCTCTCCAGGAAATACTGTGATGCCCCGTCTTGTCTTTTCTCACCAGTCTGACAGTGAGCTCCTCCCAGTGCTGTAGGGTGCACCTAGTGCCCCCGCACTTTGCAGATGGTAGATGCTCATAAAGGAAATGCCAGGAAACCATCCCTGGAACACATTCTGCTCACAGCAGCCAACAGTGTGGTGGGCGTTGAGTAAGCAACCAGCCGGGCTTAGTCCTTAGAGGCGTCTGTGTTTGCTGCTCCCATCTTGTCCACACTTTCTCTCTCCCTCTGAATAGCACCACAACTACAACCACAACCACCACCACTGCCTCATGCCCTCCTCCTTGTGGCCTTAGGTGGGATTTTAGAACTCCACAGCTGTCTAGTTCCAGACCCCATTCAAGGAGGCAGGGCACCCTGATGGCATCCAGACGGTCCCTGCATGCTTCGGTTTTTTGTTTGTTTATTTGTTTGTTTGTTTTTGGTCCATCTCATTCCATCAGGGACCAGCATTTGGAAAGAAAGCAATCTGTGTTCTGACACGCAGACTCGCTGTGTCTCTTGGCTCTCCTGAAAGCGAGCGACTGCTGCTATGTTCAGAGATACATTGGAAAGCCATATCTCTTCCCCTGCGCATCCTTCCTTCCATTGTGGATGGATAGCCCACGGCTCCCCTTGGTGGGCACAAATGTCTTTACCAACAGCACTGACAGGATTAAGTGCTGGATGCCACGTGATAGCCAGGGAGCTCTTAGTCTGTAATGATGGAAAGTGGCACCGAGACCTCCGTCTGTGTGCATTTTTCTCTAGTAAATGGCAGTGTTCTGCTTTTAATTCTCCTCTTCAAACTGTCATTTTGTTTTGGTGGTGGTGGTGGTGGTTTTAGTTTTTTGTTTTGTTTTGTTTTGTTTTGTTTTCCCTTTCTTTCTTTCTTTTGTTGTTTTTTTGTTTGTTTGTTTGTTTGTTTGTTTGTTTGTTTTTAAAGACATGTTCTCATTCTGAGCCCAGGCTGGCTTGGAACTAGTCTCAGAATCACAACATTCTTCCTACTCTAATCTCCCACGTGCTGGGATTATAGGGGCATGCCACTGACATAAAACTGCTTTCAAGGACATTTCAAAACACAAGTTATTGGAAGCCTAAAAGATGTAGGATACTCTCCGCTTCAGAAAACTCACTACAGCTGAATGAATTTATTTTGGCTTCATTTATTTGAGTTCTGAAATTGATTACCCAGTGATGACAATATTAATCACAATGTTCAGATTAATTAAATTCCACTACTGAGAACAGATCACATGTGTCACAAATACCAGCTGCTTTAAAACATCCCCTCTAATTCTCTACAACTTCACAAGAAGACTGACCCCGCTTCTGAAAGGGGAAGTTACTGGTGAGTGTCCAGAGGGTAGCAGATGGGCAGGCTGTTGTCCGGCATCCATTCTTGGTATTCACCCTAGCATTCTACTTTCCCCCATTACACTCCAAGCTTCCCAGTGGAAAATGGGAATCATTCAAGTACACAGTAAAACACATGCCTTCTCAGGCTCCAGTCAATCAGACCTGCAGTAGTAAAGGCTTTTTTTGTTATACTGGAGTGGCCCTACACAATGTAACACTGACAGCTCTTGACACAGTTCTATTGTGGGTGCCTGGAACCCTTTGAAGTTCTTCAGCAGGAAAAAGAAAAGGATTTCACAAACCAGTGAGCGAGGGCAGTGGTGTCTTTAAACCAGTCTGTCAGTAAAGCTTTACTTTCATTAGCAAAACTCACAAATATGGGTCACTAGGTAACCATTACATGCCCCTGGGTCCGAGGTCCACTCAGTTGGAGTTAACTGGGCTTCCTCACAACAGTTTGTTTGCAGTGTCTTCCTGGAAGGTCTCATGGGAATTTAAGAGCCCCGAGGAGGAAGGAGGGTGATCTGGAGACTTGGAAGCTAAGTTCTGATCAGGGCTGGCTGGAGAGGGACCCCTGACAGAGCCAGGCCACCATGGGTGTTTTATCACTGAGTCTTTCAGACTTTTAGTGGGTAAGCAGGAAGTTGGGAATGCCTACATTTTTATGCAACAGTGTAGGAGCAGCAGGATGGGAGAAAGGGGTCTGGGGAGGCTGCTGTGGATAAATAGAGAGAGGTTTGCTTGTAATCAATTTGCTCTGGACCATCTCCAGGAAGTAAGGTCCCAACCCCCTTGGCTGCGAATGACTTGGATCTGCACTTTGATCACCCTCTGGACCAAGGACCGTCCCTCACAAGTTAACTTCGTCCTGCTGATTTGCAACTGCACATTGTCAGTTCAGGGTGTTTCCTAACCCTCCCCCAAGTCCAGATCATCATCCTCCCTTCCCTCAGTGCCTGTCTTACACCCATTCTGATCAGGTCGAGACTTTGAGCAGAAACTTCCAAGGCTCTTCATGGCCTCCTCATCAAGGTTTTCACGTGCCAAAGTCCCATAGCCTTTGTCTTCCAACCAGTTCAACCCAAGCCCACTCAGGAGACAGGGCTCCACATGTGTCCTCTTCCAGAGGCCATGCTCCCTGTTCTCCCCTTCCTTCCCATTGTTGAATCCCTGTGACATTTAAGGTCTAGCTTTTACAGCACTTCTTGAAGTTCCCTCAATGCTAACTTACCCATCCTTTAAATTCTTATAAAAGAGGGTAGAAAGTCAATGTTTCTCCTCTACCTCCTTGTTCTTTAGTGATTTGTATCCATGTTATGATTCCTGTTGGTATGTTCACTTCAAGGACCCATGTAGTAGAGCCATAGGCATCCCCATAGAATCGACATGGCCCTACAGGATAAAGAACAGTTGAATGAATGAATGGATGGATGAGTGGATGAATGGATGGATGGATGGATGAATGAATGAATGGATGGATGGATGAATTGGTGGTAAGACAGTAAGACATGGTCTTCAGACTGGACTGGAGTCATTTGCCAAGTGCCATCTCTCTCGTTCTCTTAAAAGCCTCCACGTGGCTATTTAGCCAGAACATTTTATCTCTTGACAAGCAAAGAGTCAAGAACAAATGCTTTCCCACCACTCCAAACTGACCTGTTGTACCTCTCTGCCATGCAGGTGCTTTGGTCCTTGCTGCTGTATAGTGTTAAGAGGTGGGGCTTAGACAATGAGGTCAGAGCCCTCAGGTATAGGATTCACCACACTTTTGTAATAGGAACCCTAGTCTCCTACTCCAACCAGGAAGAGGATTGCTTTAACCAGCTACTGAGAAGGCTGACACCAGAGAGAGGTGTTGATTCTTTCTGTTTGAGATACCCAGTTTATAATGCATGTGGGGGCCAGAGATAGACCTCAGATGGTATTCCTTCAGACACTATCAATCTTGGTGGTTGAGACAAGGTCTCTCCCCTTTATCTGGAATCTTTCAATTTGGCCGTGTTCATTAGACAGTGATCTTAAGGGAGCGTCTGACTGTGCTTCCCTAGTGGTCAGTTGCTTTCTAAATGGAGATAAAAGGTCTCAGGACCTTAAGAGGTAGAACATGGCTCAGATTTGCCCTGGTACGTCTTCTGGTGCATGTGCTCTCTCTTCTTTCCTACAACTCTTCCATCAGCAACAGAAAGCTCTCCCGAAACCTTGTGACTTTCTCATGAAAGTATTTAATGAGCTACCTACACTCACCGTGTTTAAGGAGGAAAGCACCATTAGTTTTTTGTCTAAAATCAGTACATCAGTAGCGTGTAAAGGCCAGGTTCCATTTTATACATGCCATGGCTCAGTGAGTCATGTACTCTGCTCAAGGTGGTTCTCATCCTGGTCAGTGAGTTTGACTTCTTTCAGAAAATGGTTTTCACTGCCCTTTGTTTTAAATAAAACTCTGCTGAGTTGTTTCTCCAAAGATCACCTTACAGCAAGATCCAGCTTCTGTGAGGGGGATTCCTTGGGATGTCTGTTAAGGTCCACAGGGCTATCCTCTGTTCTCGACTTTCCACTGAATCTCTGACTTATCCATGAGAATATGTTTTAAGAGAATGTAAAGTGTGGTTGGGGCAGGGTCTGCAGCAGGCCAGCTAGGGAAATTGGTGGAGGACTGTGTCCTCTTTAGCTTGCTAATCAGTGGACCATATAACATCTATGGTCTTTGACTTTTGGTCCTGTCTTACTTAGGGTTTTACTGCTGTGAACAGACACCATGACCAAGCCAACTCTCATAAGAACAACATTTCACTGGGGCTGGCTTACAGGCTCAGAGGTTCAGTCCAATATCATCAAGGAGGGAACATGGCAGCATCCAGGCAGTCCCGGTGCAGGAGGGGCTGAGAGTTCTACATCTTCAACTGAAGGCAGCTAGCAAAATACTGACTTCCAGGCAGCTAGGATTAGGGTCTTAAAGTCCACAGCCACAGTGATACACCTACTACAACAAGTCCACACCTCCTCCAAACCTTCTAATAGTGCCATTCCCTGGGCCAAGTTTAACACAGCATCACATGCCCTAAACCTTCATAGTAAGACAGGATCTGGGACACACATGACTGTATGGACATTGTCTCCTTATTTATCTTAATCGTTGAGTGATGGCTTTATGCCCATTGAAATCATGCCACATGAAATGTGTCTCGGTAAAAGATGTAAAGTCTCATTAGTCAAGGACCCTGTCAGTTCATGCTGTAAAACTTCTGGAACTATCTTTCCTTGGTAAACCTAGTACCAGAAGAAATAAGAATCCCTTCAACAACAAAGCCACTAACCCAGTGACACTTCATGGTGCCAATTTTCAGCTTTATTCACTCAACATTAGACATCTGAGATCTGTTCTGACCTGCACTGTATACAGGCAGGTTAAGAACACAGGTCATCTACTTTTGGAATATACCAAAACATTCTTCCTGGCAACTCCATTGAGCCTTGCTATGGTTAACTTTCCTCTTCTAGAATAAGAAAATTAGATTGGATCCTGTCAGATTTAAGTCACCACTATTTAATTTAACTGTATACTGTAATAAAAATAAATAAACAACAAGAAGAACAACTCTTTATAATAGTTTTTTTTTAAAAAAGGTAAAGCTAGACATTTGGTGTCCAGCTAATATCACTCTTCCCCAGTCTCTTCATAAGGTAATGAGTGAAGTAGGTTGACAATTGTAAAGAAGTCAGGTCAGTGAATAAGTCCCTGAGCCAAAACATTGTGGCATTAAAAAAAGAAGTACCCCGAGGACTGAGCTTCCAACTGGTGTTTTAGCAATGATCACATCCACAATGTTAGAGGGAGTGTTGGGTGTTACTCGCTCTGTTAGCGGCTCTGCCTGGAAGGCACTTGGCCCTCAAAGCTCACTCCTCAGGGACCAGTTACATGCAGAAGAAATACTCGAGACGGCATATGTTTGAGAGAGTCAGGGAACGTCAGCTGAGCAAGAGCTCCCAGTAGGAAGTAGGACATGAAATCGAGTTCCCAGGAGAGTCAGGTGCAGAGCAAGTGGTGTTCTGTACCGTGTGGCTTTCGCTACACTGCTCTGTGTTCTTGATGGCCGAATGCATACCCAGGAGCTATCTCAGATCTGCAGATAAAAGACACACACACACTAGCTCCTTTTTAAACTGGCTTATTGGCTCTGTGGCTGGGCCCTTCTAAGCCTTCTGTTGCTAGCATGCCCTTACCTTCACTCCTAGCTCAACATCTCTACATCTGCCCTCAACGTAGTTGCTCAGTGCCCTTCTCGGAAGCCCACTGGTCTTGCCCAAGACACTTTCCAGCTGTTTTCCTTTTCTGCCTACATTATGGAAGACTACCCCTGTAGCTCTGAGTCTACTCTCTCTCTCTCTCTCTCTTCCCCAAGTATCTCGATTCTCTTCCTAGCCTGCGGGAACCTGGACATCCCGCTTCTTTCTTTCTGCCCAGCCATTAGCCACTGGCATCTTTATCAATAGATCAAAAACCAATTGGGAGTGAGGACCTTCACAGTCAGTGAACACAGATTTCCAATCAAAGCATCAGAACCACCACCCCACTACGGTATTCTTACATTTATTTAACCCTTACTCATCTGTTTTCTTATTTTCCAAATATCATGTGTATGCATGTTCATGAATGTGCACTTATGTGTACGCATGAACACATAGAAGCTCAAGCGTAGTTCCTAAGGCATCCTGGTTGTTGTTGGGTGGTTGGTTTTGAGATAGGGTCTTCATTGGCATAGTTTGCCAAGTAGGTTAGACTGTCTGGACATCGAGCCCTAGGGAACTTCCTAACCCCCAGGCCTGTCACAAGAGATGAGCAGCAGGCACAGCTACACCAGGTGTCTTAACATGGGGATAGAGCTCAAGTCCTTCTGCTTGCAAAGAAAGCCTTTTACTGACAGAGCCATTTCCCCAGCCCTGCTTGCCAATGATGTTCATCATCGTCTTCTGTGGGAATCTCAAGTCATCACATCTTCCCAGTTTTCTTCTATAGAACTTTCCAGATGAGAGGCGATTCTCTAAAAGGTTTGGAGGAACACACCATTCCTTTAAAAAATGCTTTTTAAACAAACTATCAAGCCAAAGCGCATCTCTAATGAAAACAGTGCTAGCAAGCAAAATGTGTGCATCCATCTGCAATCTTAGAGTGTCCTATGGGGTGAAAGTATATTTCCCAGGGTGCCAGAGTCAAAAGCTCATGACTCCTGTGAAAGACAGAAATGAAAACTTTCCTCCCAAGGTCAGTGTCACGCGATTGATCCTAAGAGTGGTAGATTTATTTTAATTTCTCTGTGACTTTTTTTTTGCCATCATTTCCTTCTTCTGAGGTGTGAAACACCGCCAGAGGCAGGAACCCAGGCTTAATGGACCAGACATCAGAGCTGAGAGAGAGCATCTCCCCCATTTCTGTTCACTTGGCAATGTGCAAGTCTTTGGATGTTAATGCGTTATGCTACAGTATTTTGAAAACAAACAGCTTGGCTTAAGTACAGAGGGATTGTTGCTTTAGTTACTACAAAAGACCATCTCAACTCTCTTCTGTTTTCAAGGAAGTTCTAAGACTCATTTTGTAAATCGTATTTGGCCTTTTTTGTTAGAATCGGATGTAGCTGTTGGCACCACTAATGGATCCTATGTGTTTCCGCTGGTGTCCTGAACTAAAGAGCTGTAACTAATGTGGCACTGTCTCTTTTTATAACTGTGAGCTGCTGAAAGCAAAAGAGAAATTTGTCTAAAGTCAAAATATTAGCAGTTTTATTTATTGCAAGATGTCAAGAGGGAAGAGTATAATTTCTGCAGAATTCAAGGCCATAATGAGACTTTTCACGAGAAGGCTTTTCACAGCAAGACTCCCTTCCAAAAATTCAAAGACACACGGAAATGCAAAGCATTGTTGATTGGCAAATACCAGGTGACCCTTGGACAGACATCAAGACAACCATGAGTTCACTCATTTCAACATAAACTATAGCTTTTGTCTTTCCTCCAGTCAAAAGCACATTTGCTCTGGGTCCACACTGCACAGAGCAGCCAGGAATGATTCTTTTCAGTTCGTTCCTTCCTTCTTACCCATTTTTTCCCTTTAGGTTGATTTATAAAAAGTGTTGTTTTAGAACATTAAAGAAACAAGTGAGCCCAACAACTTACAGAATACACAAATGCTCAAAGACAGCCGATGATGGCTTTCAGCACAGCTAAGAATTTTGTTGAAATTTCAGAAAAAAATTAGAAATTGTATGATTTGGATGAGTCTTTCAAAATATATTAAAAAACAAGTGTGTTGAAGTGCACCTATATTCCCAAGATTTATGAGGCTGAGGCAGGAAGATTATGTGTTTGAGGCAAGGTCAGGCTAGCATTCCATTGTCTAGAATAGTGCTCAGAATATATGAAATATATTCTAACTAGCTCAAAACCAAAGCTCCGAGTGTAGTAACACTCTTGTGTCTGATGGGGATGTTACAGAGGCATCCTTCACCTCTATCGTAAACACACACACACACACACACACACACACACACTACATGCTTAGATCTAGCTATGCATCTCCCTTATGAGAAATTGTGGATGCAGAGGAACAAGGAGTGGTCGCCAGCAGGAAAGGCCAACCAGGAGAGTGGAGACCGCAGCTTCTGAAGACCCCATAGACCTCTGTCTCAGAGGCACTAGCAGTTGCCCCTGAGCAGGCTTCCTCATCAGCTCTCCAGTGTTTCTGAGGGCTTTGTGCATCCTATCGTTTTCTCTATCTTACACACATGTCTTTGTATTGTGATTTTTAGAAACAAGGTGGGCTCCTGATGGCTATTGTAAAAAAAACAAAAAACAAAAAACAAAAAAGAAAAAACCATGACAGACAGAATAGACAGCTTTAAGAAACCAGGAAGTTGGAAACAACAGAGGCATTGGTCCTTTGGATGCCTTGACTCAAAGGAGGTGAGGAAGGCAGATGAGTCACGTCAGGTCTGGCTTAGGCGTGCGCTATGCTTTAGGTCTGCCAGAACAAAGCACTACACCACATTCTGAGAGCCCAGTGCTTTCCACAGAACAGGTCCTGTTGGAAATGTGTTTTGAAGACAACAGGAAAACTCTTGGTTTTTCTCTTTTCTTTGCTTACTCTCATCCTCCACCCTGACCCCTGTTCTCAGGCCCCAGGAGGATGTGGAATGAACAGAGAAAAGTCAGAGGCAGCTACAGGGAGGTCCGTGTCCACTGCTCATCTGAAATGGCAGCCTTAGAGTTGAGTTGAGCCCTGCAGGAAATGCCTATACTAAACAGAATCCCTCTCTCCATCTCCTTGACATCGATCTGCACAGCGACAAACCAGGCGTCCTTCCTGACCATGGTGCGGTGAAATACATGCTTGCCTATAGGATAGTTCAGCTCAGAAGAAGAACAACCGGAGCTCACAGAAGGCATTTTCAGAGTTCCTCACATCTGTTCCTATTCCTGACAGTGGAGATGAGGGAGTCACTGAGTAGCAGTGGGTGACAAGGTACGAGTTAAGGATCTAAAGCCAGCAGGGCCATAGAAGTAATACAAGCCAGTGCCATAATCTAATACTTCCTCATAGCCACACTAAAGATGGAATTAATGTTAACAATATGTTGTATATGCTGAAGCATGTCCAAAATGCCACAATGCCAACATATAACCGATACAAAATCATTGAGACACTTATACTGTTCTCACACTGTATCTTCAAAATCCAGCAGGTGTCTGACACTCACCATCCACTGAAAAAGTCACTTGGGTCTTGAACTGTTACAGCCAAGAGCACATCTAGATTTGGACAGTCAAGAGCCCAGTGTCCATCAAGGGCTTTTCTGCTACAAGGACTTTGAACTTGGGCTCCATTTCTTCATTAGGAAGCAGTAATAATACTTCACAGGCCCTCTGTGAAGTTTACAGAGTCGATCGCCTGAAGCACATAAGTTGGTATCTGACAAGAAAGCCACAGCTGTCGGCTGTTGCTATTCAACTGTTGATTGTGTAGACGTTACAACATGTGACGTTTTCAGCCTACCATGCATCTGTAGATCCACAGAAAGAGTGAAGGTTTGCTCTCCAGGCCTAGCAGAAATGCTCAGGACAGCAGTTACGGTCCTGAAACATGGCAGTCAAAAGTCCCCGTTAACAAATGGACTTCTCAGATCTGGGCATGCATAGCTACCCTTACAGAGGTCCTGACTTTTCTCTAGGAAGCAGAGAACATCTACCACCCTCTGCTGCACACTGCCACCTCCATGGCTCACCTTGTCACTTATGTCACCAGACAGATGCAGGGATGCCGAGCAGTGAGCCCACAGCCTTGGACACTGCCTGAGGCTTCTTCTGCTGTGGATGGAAAGGAGTAAGTGGCAGGTTCTGGCAGGCAGCTGGACTCTTCCTCCAATGAAGACAGCATCCTTAGTTTCCTTGAGCACACTTAGTGAGAGTAAGGTACACTTAATCTTCTAGATATGGCCCCTTGGGTTAAAATTAGATTTCCAGATTTGCATAATAAAAGTAATGTCCTGAATGAAAAAGGCTTGAGTGTGGAGAGATGATCGGTTGGAGCCAGCAAGGCAGCCCTGACTGGACAGCTTAGAACACGGAAGCAGTCTGCATTTTTACGGGGCAGGGCAGTAGAATTTAAATTTTCTGCACAATTAGCTTCGTGTTGATGTACAATGTACAGGTTGGTTCGGGCATAAAACTGAGAATGAGCCTGTAGTGTGATTTCTTTAGTATATCTATGAGCACAAGAAAACCAAAGAGGAAAGAAAAAACTCTCCAGAGCCCAAAATGAGCAAGCAATGGAAAGTAAATCGGACTCAGCACACACACGCACGCACACACACACATACACCCACACCCACATACACACACACATGCACGCACACACACACACACATATACAAACACACACAGGCACACACACACATACACAGACACCCACATACACACACACACACAAACACGCACACACCCACATACACACACACACACAAACACGCACACACCCACATACACACACACGCACGCACGCATGCACACATGCACACACACATACACACACACACCTACACACACACCCACATACACACACACACACACACACACACACACACACACCTGCAGAAATGATCAGTCGTATCCAAAGATCTCCGATTTCTGTGACTTTGCAAACCAAACAGAGTCCTTCTCCTGTGTTCTTCTCACTCCAGTTGTGTGCATCCTAGAAGGACAAGGTCAGGGAAAGGGACAGTCAAATAGCTTCTTTCAAAACAGCATTTGGAAAAGGGAGCCATGCCTAAGCAATTAACAAGTGAGGCAGATGAAGTAAGGCAGCACATCAGTAGGTCACTTAAGTGAGGGAAAACAGATCATGTCGCTGTGATCCTGTCTGGTCATGTCCTCCAAACCCATGTGGAACTTAGCCAATCCACTGTAAACACAAATGAGTTACTATTGTCCTCAAGCGATCCCATGCCTCACTGAAAGGAGAGGAGATCTGAGCCCCTGTCAGGCATACCAGTCTCGAGCTCTAGGCCCATGTAGCAGTTAGTCTAGGACAGTCTTAAGAATTTAACTTTCTCACAATCTTTTGCTGGCATTGCACCCTTGGAGGTCTTGAACTGATACCGAGCTATTACACAAAAGACCCTGGGGTTCATCTCCACAGCTTCACGAAACTGAGTGGAGTAGTCGGCCTGCAGTGTGGCCTAATAGATTGAGTGCCTAAAGTCTCAGAACTCCGGAGGTTAAGGAAGATCAGAGATCAGAAATTCAACACCATTCTCAACTAATTATATAGCAAGTTAGAAGTAACCTGGAATGTGTGAACCCTTGCCTTAAACAAACGAACAAACAAACAACAACAACAAAGACAAAAAGGAAAGAATTGAGTTCCCATACTCCTCCATGTCTGGCTCAGTTTTACCGCCTCCCAACCCCCACATTCTCCTGAGTGCCCTCTCTTTATTTATCATCAGCCTTAATATTTTATCAAAGAACGGCTTGCTCATTATATAGTTCGGAGTGTTAAATTGCCCCTAACTGCTCTTGTCCCTTATTCCTGTGAAATCACTTTGCAGCTTCTCTCACTCTTTAGGAAGGAAGTGATTAGACATCAGACTCTCACTCCCTTCTCCACCTTGACTGAGTCGGAAAAAGAGATCAATTGACCAGGAGAGGCTGTTAAACATTCCAAACACTTCCGTGCTTGTTAAACTTTTTAAAGGTACTCTGGGGTGCTGACATAAGAGGTGCTTCATATTCATCAGCTGCTTTGTGTGTTAAAGGGGAAAGGCAAGGAGCTCAGCCCTCCCAGTCAGACACCTCCCCTAGCTCCGCCCTCCCAGTCAGACACCTCCCCTAGCTCTGCCCTCCCACTCGGACACCTCCCCTAGCTCCGCCCTGGCAGTCAGGCACCTCCCCTAGCTCCGCCCTCCGGTCAGACACCTCCCCTAGCCCCGCCCTCCGGTCAGACACCTCCCCTAGCTCCGCCCTCCCAGTCGGACACCTTCCCTAGCTCCGCCCTCCCAGTCGGACACCTCCCCTAGCTCCGCCCTCCCGGTCCGACACCTCTCCTAGCTGCCTCCAGACCTCAGACCTTAGACTCTGACCTGTGTTTCTGAAGAGCATTTGTCTGCCATCAAAAGCCCTGAAAACTTTTAAAACTGAGTCACTGCTCTCTTGGGCTTCCCACTGAGTCAGCAGCAGCCATTCCTTAAGTTTAGATGGTTAGTTTACAGACACTTGCACCTGCGACAGAAACGACTTTTGGATGACAAGCATGGCAAGACGCATCATAATGGGAACAATTAAAAAGTCAAGATGAGGGTTTGGGGATTTAGCTCAGTGGTAGAGCGCTTGCCTAACAAGTGCATGGTCCTGGGTTCGGTCCCCAGCTCCGAAAAAAAGAAAAAAGAAAAAAAAAGTCAAAATGAATCTTAGGGTTAGCAAGAAACCACAAACTCAATTATATAACCGCCCCACATCCTCTGTCCTCAGTCTTAATTGCTGTCGGATAAGTCGACACTTAAAGGATGACTGAGGAAGGCTTTTTATCTCGAGTTCACCCGCGTAAACACATCATTCAAAGCAGTATATAGTTACTACATTTCTTGTGCGACTATTTTGTTCTTGATAGATTTAATGATTAAACGGGGTTTCCGTGGTGGTGTTTGTTTTGCTGAGCTTTCTATGAAATGGCTAATTTTGCCCAAAATTTTCAAATTGAATCACAATCTTTTAATATGATTCAGAGAAAAATCAACTCAATGTCTCCCTTCATTTTCCTATTGAGGATGGCTCTCCAGCATCCTCATTTCCTGTACCTGTGGAGTCTCCTGTGTGTCACTTAGATCTCTCTCTCTCTCTCTCTCTCTCTCTCTCTCTCTCTCTCTCCCCCTCTTCCTCTCTCCTTCTCTTCCTCACCCTCCCTACCTCTGTGTGTGTGTGTGTGTGCGAACGCGCACATGTTACATGTATGTGCATATGTGTTGTGGTTACTGTGCATGGGGAAGGTGCTATCAAGCACCGGACACCTTCCTAAACCTTGCTGGGCCTTTGCTTTTTTTTTTTCTCCATTTTTAATTTTCAACGTTCAAAATTATCATGGAAAACTGCATCCTGAGGTGCTATCGGCAGCTGACTGTAGAGGAGGGGTGTTCGCTCCACCTTACTTTTGAGGAATGGGGGTGGGGTCGGTCAGACTTGAAGTTCTTCAACACAGTCTTCCCAGGAGTCTCTTTGCCCCTGGCTGTGTGCTGCCCAGACTTCTCCCTGGGTTCTGATTTAATAGACATGCCCCAGCTTCCTCCCTTAAACTCTTGTTCCTCGTATATACTCCCTTCCTGGTCTGCTTCAACGGAGGTCAGTTATATAGGAGATTTAGAAGCATCTGGCCACATAGAACTGGAGTTGCAGTTGCCTAAGCGGCCTGACACCCGGTCCTGTCCAGGCTCCCTGACATCTAGCCCCTGACTATTTGCCCGACCCTTGTTTCTCTAACAGTGTCTTCAGTTCACATTCATTGTGCACTTCAGCCAGGCAGCTTCCAAGCTCACCTCCCCCAGCAGGCTGTCCTTCACACCACATCCACTCCTGAGAGTCTAAAGTGCGAATTAGCATCGTTCTCCTTCAAAGGACTTTTCTGGGATTCCCCGAGGCCATTGGGATAAGATTGAAACTCTTTATTATAAATAAGAGATATCACGAATAAGGAATATTTCATTTAAGAAAACCTCTCTTTCCTCTAATCTCCATCCTTCCTACTTCCTACCCCACCACAGGTCTCTCAAGCCGGTGGGTCCTCCGTGTTCTCTTGGCTTTTGAGCGTGTGTGTTCCTGCCTAAGGGCCCACGTACACACCTTATATTCTCTACTTGATCCCTCCTACCATTGCGCTGCTGATTGAAAGGCTTACAATTTTTGCTAGACAGTCTTCTCAGGAAGGTAATGAGGCAATTCTCCATTCCCAATTGCCTGGACTACCTACCGATGTGGCCACCACTAGTAGAGGGTAGACTGGCATTTGCCACTAAGTGTTTAAATACAGGGAAATATATATTATATGTGAGTATAAATCTATTTTATATATATATATATATACATATGTATACAGATAGAAGCGTGTGTGTATATATTATATATATATATATAAAATACTCATTCACAGAGAAAACGAACGGTTAAATATCTAGAAAAGAGTACATTAAAGTTGATCATCTACTATGAAATTCTTATCCCTAGAAGATGAATCACAGCAAGACTCAGAAACAGTGGATTACTCTAGGACACAAAACAGGGTAAGCATGTGCATATAAAGCTGCTGTTTATCCATATTTAAGCTGTTTCATCAAAGAGAGAAACTGTGGTCTAAGATTTTTCAGGATCAGGTGGATCCCCTTCTGTTATGTTTATGTCGGATCACTACCACCCAGCACTCAGACAGGTCACTAACTACCACCCAGCACTCAGATACACCTAACTTGGTGGTCACTAACTACCACCCAGCACTCAGACACACCTAACTTGGTGGTCACTAACTACCACCCAGCACTCAGACACACCTAACTTGGTGGTCACTAACTACCACCCAGCACTCAGACACACCTAACTTGGTGGTCACTAACTACCGCCCAGCACTCAGACACACCTAACTTGGTGGAAGATGACCTAACTCAGCTGCCAGTGAGTAGCCTGCCTCGTTTCCCTCCTGGTAAACAAGCCACCTCACTGGATGTAGTGATCCCAGCATTTGGGAAACAGAGGCAGGAAGATGACAAGTTTGATGTTAGTCCAGCCTCCGTCATAAGTTCTAGGCCAGGCTGTACTACATAGAGAGATTCTTTCTCTATAAAAGAAAACGAACAGCAAACACAATTTCCATTTGACTTCCATGCTGTCTGCCCACATTGTCTTAGCCCAAGCTGTTGCTTGCAAGAATATAAACTAATTTCTGAGATGCTGTTTGACCGCATCCTTCTTACGTTGGTGGAACCACTTCCTGTAACAGTAGAATGTCAACGTCTTCATGGATATAACTTCATAAGTGTGGACCGCAAAAACCTCAAAGTTGAAGGCTCGGAGTTGTATCTCTAACAAAATATGTATGATTGGTGGCTCTTTGAAAATTTTTAACTCTACATATATATGCATATATATATATATATACAGACACACATATGCCTATGTATATGCATATATACCTGCACATACATGTGTATGTATATACATATAAACACATACATATACACATACACACATATACATATATACATACTGTTTGAACCACATGGCTTCTTAATGTATCTCCTTAATAGTAATGTAGTTTATTGTACACATTTGAAGAACTCCATCTTAGTCGATTTAGACTGCTATAACAAAACACCGCCATCTTGGCAACTTAAAAACGGTTTATTTTTCACAATTTTGGATGCTGGAAAGTCCATGAGCAAGGCCTGAGCACATTCAGTCTGCTAAGAACCTCTTCCTCAATGATGCTGCAAGGGTGAAGGAGCTCCCCTAGGCTCCTGTGTAAAGGCACTGACACAGAGACAGAGGTGACAGTCACATTTCTGCTGCTGCTCCCATCCTGCTTCCTCTGTCCCTCACAGTTCTGAGCTCAGTCTCTCAGTCATTTTTCAAGCCCTGGGCAATTCTGCTCGGCTCCTTCAGGCGCTCCTGCAGCTAAGAGCGGGGAAGAGTGTGTCCCCGAAGGCCACAGTAGCTCTGTATTGGCACTGCTGTTCTCCAGGTCTCACCGAAAGATGCCGGAGGGAGGGAAAGAGCATAAACTGATGAGAACAAAGAGTGCGGGAGAAAAGTCAGCCAAAAAGGCCAACTAAGGCCAACCAATGTTCAGGACATCCAGGAAAGAGGAAAATAGAAACTAAGGCACATTAAACTTTTAAGGAGTTTATCTGTGTCAACAACAATTTGTGAACCAGGTGATCTCAAAACCACACGCCATTAGGGCCCTGATGGGGATAGAGACAGAGAGAGCAGCTGTCGGGGGGTGGGGGGCGGGGGGGGTGGGGGTAGGGGGACAAAAGCAGATGAAAGTCAGTGATTGGCTTAGAGTTTGAGCACTCACCCTCCTCGGACAGACCCATTGAAAAGTTCCTGATATGATCGCCACCCCTTGGGCTGCCTCTGACTGACTGAGCTTCAGTTCCACCTGGTTTTAAGTCAGCTGCTTACGGCCAGTGAGCACCAGTGCAGCTCCAGTTTGCCGACGAAGGACCCCAGCGTTTCAGAGGCCACCCCAACCTGGAACCATTTTAACAGACAGTGTCAACGTCCTACAAGAATCCTGACTAGCCAAGTCGGTCCTACCTGTGTTCTAGATTTCATTTCCTCATTTCCAGACAGAGAGGATTCGGTCTTCCTGGTTTACCCTGAGTCTATCCAGACAAGTCGTGTGATAAAGGAGTCTGACTCCTGAAGACCTTTACAAGCAAAATTCTATGAATATCATGCATTCTCCCCTTTACTATATTTGTTTGTTTGCACGTATCAGCTAAGAGATTAGCCTTCCAGAGCAAAGATTATATCTTATTTATAGGCCCCAGGCCCCTTAGTTTGCTCGTCAAAAGTATTCATTGGCTGAACAGCATTAATACAACTGCTAACTGTTCCTTATTAAATAGTCCAAAGTGAAGGCCTGAGCCTTAGTGAGTTAAAAGTCACATGAAATTTGTTCGTGGTGGGTAAGGACTCTTTTGAGTGATAACTTGATGCTGGAGACAGCTGATTATTTACAGTCCGGAAAGCCAGAGAGAAAACTCTTGCCGCAGTTTTAACCTTGACATTTCTCCCTCTCACTAAAACGTGCCACAAGGGACAACTCAACGTTAACATTTTCTAAAGAAATAAAACATGTCTGACAGAGCCGGAGTCATTAAAAACAAATGAAGGAGCACTTACGTTATCAATTAGTCACCTCCAAGCTGCCAACACTACAAGACAAGCTTGAATTGAGTCTCACTCAAATCCTGATTCTTTCCAGCAAATTACTCACAGGAGAGATTTGTTCTGTGGCTTGAGCGCTTGTCAAAGCCCAGCGTTATCTTACTCAGGAATACAAGGAATTCTAAGTGTGTCAGGAAAGTTGCTGATATGATAACAGAAAGATAATGGAGTAATGAATTGTAGATGACAGGTGGTCTTAGTTTCTTAAAGTCTTATTTCTGAGGCAGAAGCGAGGGTTTATTTTGGTTCACAGTTCTAACAGTTGCAGTCCGGCATGACAGAGGAAGCGTGGCAGCAGGAGGTGGCCGGTCACGTGGCACCATAGTCAGGAGGCAGAGAGTGACAAATGTCTGTGCTCAGCTCCTGTTCTTTTCATTCGGTCTGGAACCGCAGCCCATGGGAAAGTACTGCTTTCATTCAGAGTGGCTCTTTCTCTTCAGCTAACCTGCCCCAGATCCCACACTTGCCAGAGTGCTGTTCTCATGGTGATTCTGAATCCCAACAGTTTGACAGTCAGAACTAATGATCACAATGATATTTGACTGATAGATGATAGGCAACAGGTAAAGGGAAGCTCGATGATGAATGGATACATGAATGGATGGATGGGATGGATGGATAGGTATATAGATAAGTGGCACATAGATATTTCCTGTATTTACATCCAAACAGTGTATGTCTGTCTGATAGATTTACTTGGATTAGCTTCCTTTGGTATTTAAATATCACATTCTGAGGCACTCTATTGGAAAAATCAAAGGTTTTACTTTTACTAAATATTTTTGTGTTTTACAGAATGATAACTTTTAAGTACATGGTAAATTTTGTTTGGACTTCACCCCCCCCCCAACTAAATTGCTAAATTCATCTAAATGTGTGTGCACCCAAAAATTCGAATGTTGGAATGCTCAATGGTAAAGTATTGGGAGCCAAGGTCTGAATATGTGAGAAGGTCCTGAGGATAGAGTCCATGGTCAGATCAGTTCCAGTGTACGCCTATGCCCCATAGACCATGTGAGGATGCTGCAATAAGAAAGTCACCCTTAGGAAGTGGACCCCAACCTGACATGGAATCTAGGGCCTTGCCCTTAGATTTCCAGTTCCCAGCATTGTAAACAACGAACTCCTGGGACACTGAGCTGCCTCTGAAATGTCACTGAGACAGTCTGAATGGCCTAAGCTCTAGACAGAAAACCCATGACTAAATACAATACCAAATATAAATTCTTAAGTTGTGTTATTAATGGCAAGTCACAGTTGAATTAACTATGATTTAGAGAAGAGTCACATAGTTCGGGAAGCTTCTGTTGTCAATTTCCACCAAATTCTCATTAAGAAATACTCAGCTAAATTATGAATAGGGGAAAAAAGAATGATTCCCAATGGTAACTGCAATTTACTCTTAATAGAAGTTTAATCTAAGCTCTGCCTTCGGAGTGCTCAGGAACCCATAATTCCGAATTCTTTCCTAATGTCTGCCATGATCTGCAAAAATATGGCTTAACAGTTTTAATAAACGGTGAGAAGAGAGTGGTAAAGAGGAGCCTAAAGAAGGAAAGGGAGAGAAGAAAGAGGAACACAGGAAGGAAAGAAATGTGGTTTTCTTAACTGGGAAAATTCGGTTATTTGGTATTTGCAAAATACATCATCTCTTCGGGGGCGTACATTGGCATTGGCTAAGAACTTGCAACCACTCTCTAACTGCCGTCCTCTGAGAAGGGATTCGGTAACTATTACCATAAGCACAATATACAATAAATTCTCAAGTGAACATCCAGTTTTACCATATTTTAAAACCCTACCTTTATGGATAATGGTGATACATGATAATCCCAGTCACTCTAGAAACAAAGTTCCAGAAGACTGAGAGTTTGAAGCCAGGCTGAATAGCAAGAGTCTGTCTCAAGAGTCTGTCACCATTAATAATACAACTAAAGAGTTTACCATAATTAAATTGATTGATGATTGATTTCCTTTGTCATCTCCTAACACAAAAGATGAATGTGATATCGTAGGACCTGGACTCCCTAATCTAGTGTGTAGGCAGACTATACCCAAATGCTCTCCTATCAATCTACCACATCCAGTATGTGACCCAGATGAGCAAACACTCACTGGGAGACTGAAGAACAATGAGGCAATTGCGAACAGATCCTGGGCAATGACCATGAAGTCAATCTAGAACTTTCCTAAGAAAAATGAGCCATGCGTTAAAGAAGAAATTGTCGTCGTCATGCGTCCTGCACAGTGGATGAAATGAGAGTGGTACAGCGTTTCAGTGTGTTCTTGAAGGGGCAGGCATCTCATCTGCAGATGTGACAGAGCCTACACTGCTCAGTCTCACCTCTGTCACCATGGGTCCCTCTCAAGTGGAAATGCTTGGGCCCCAAACTACTGTCTCTTTTCAGTCTCTGTGCATGTCAACATTTTACTCTGTTTTCTCCAAAACATGTTCAAGCAAAATCTTTAAGGTGCTTGAGAAACCTAGCAACTGGTTTTGACAAACAAACCAGAAAAAAATAGAACCAGCACTGCCGCTGGGGAAGTGCTTGTGTTCTGCCAAGTGCAGAAGGAACAGTCGGGCTTCCAGATCCGCTCACCATATCATCTGCCAACACGCAGAACACGCTGTGCTCCACTTACGTGCCAGGAGACGAGCTAGATGAGACGATGGAGTACTACTTCACATGCAGTGCGCATGAATCATAACGCTGACTTTTAGTCTGGCTCCTAACTCCTAAAATAAAGAAATAAACAAACAAATCAATCTCTTAAACTAGAGATGCCTGAATGCGAAGTGAATGTGCCACGTGAGTAAGTCCGAGTGTTCAGTAAATGACCCTTGGTAATGCCTTGGCCTCTGTAGTTGTGTGTGTGTGTGTGTGTGTGTGTGTGTGTGTGTGTGTCTCACAGTGAACTCTCTAAAGTACAAATTTATCTTCCATTCAACCAGACAATTGGATATGTTCATTACTGTACAATTTTGTCAAAATTTTATATGATACATGCATTTTCTTTTCTCCTGGATGCATCTATGTCTATGAACGTGTGGCTTACAGACTTACATTTAAATGTTATCTGTTTCACTCACCCAAAACACAAGGATAAAATATTGATCTGGGACAACCCCAGTTATCATTGGGGAAGAGAATTTTACTAGGCCATGTGCTGGGCCCTTCAGATATGAAAACAATGTTATTTTCCTCAAGAAATTTATACTCTAGTAATTCATAAGACAGCGGTTCTGAATCTTGTTTTTGTGGTTTACTGTTCTTCTGTTCACTGAGTCCTTTGTGGTTCTGATGAACACTACAGCATTCTACCCTTCAGTACCAAGAAAACATATGCACTGGGTTCTCCATTCTATCATCACATGATGGTGGTGGGGTGTGTGTGTGTGTGTGTGTGTGTGTGTGTGTGTGTGTGTGTACACATGTTATGTGTATTGTTAGAGAGAGAGGGAGATCAAAAGTTGCAGAGTGTGAGGCTTTCTTTCCCCATAGAGCCTTATAACACATCCCACATACTCGAGCACCCAAGGAGCACATGGTAAGGACAGATGTATTTCATGTACAACAGTTACTCCCGAGAGGGAAACCTTGACTTCATGAAGCCTGGAGCTTATGAAGAGTAACCATTCCCTCTTTCCTATCTCCTTTCCAAAGAGAAGAAGATGGAGAGAGAGGACCTCTGTCTTGGAACACACCAAACCCTTCCCTCAGGGGAGTAAGAGGGTTGATGTTATTAGCCTGAGAACGGAAGTGAAGGGGCCCCCAGCTGACACCTGCCTCAGAAGGATTCGCTCTCATTCCCAGCTATGTTCCTCTCCATCATCCTTTAACACAGGTTGCCAGGAACCGCTATGCAGCGAGCTCTCACTGTGCCAAAGTGTGCATTCTGAATATATGTACAGATCCCAATTTCCTCCCCCAAAATAATACCTTTAGTTCCAGCAACAGAAGTACTCAAAGATAAGGACATTTTATGCATTTTATAAGAAGCCCAGGAGGAGGCCAGCAGAGGAGTGGATTTGGGAACTTGATATATGTGAAGGGCCTGATTTTGTGCTCTTTGGGATATGCTTCTGGGAAAACATGTTTTTGTCTTCCCACAATGTCAGAACTGATCGAATAACAATAAATTCACAGGGTGTAGCAGTTTCTGTGGCACTGGCTTGTTAGAAAAGCTCACCCGATTTGGCACTCTGGGTGAGGCAACTCTAGGTTCCTTGATATCAATCTTAATTACTAATATAACTCTCATATGGTGAGTACAGTGTGTGTGAGTTTATGTGTATGTGTGTCTATGTGTGTATATGTGTATCTGTGTATATGTACGTATGTGCGTATGTGTGTGTCTATTTGTGTGTTTATGTTTATGTGTGTATGTGTGTCTATGTGTATGTTTTTATGTGTATATGTGTGTCTATGTGTATGTGTGTGTGTATATATATGTGGTATATGTATGTGTCTATGTGTATGTGTGTATATGTGTATGTGTGTATGTGTGTATATGTGTATGTGTGTATGTATGATATGTATGTATGTGTGTATGTGAATGTATATATGTGTCTATGTGTATGTGTGTGAGGTGGTGTGGGTATGTGATGTGTGTTACAGAGTGAAGTTACAGAAGCTACATCATACTTATAGGAAATCTCAGAAGTTAACTGGTAGAACAAAATTAGAATCTGTGTTAGTGAGGGAATGAACCAGCCACAGAGAAGCCACAGCTGAAAAGTAGACCCAGATCCAGACAGCAGAGTAAGTGAATAGATAGAGCGCTCAAATCACCCATGTCAACAGCTATGGACCAAGCTAAGCTGAACTCCTAGGAGACTACAGAGTTCCCTGCCTGGTGATTATATGTCAGGTATCAAGTGACAGATCGGCCACCATGGGGCTGTTGCCTGTGGTAGGTGTCAACTACTTTATGGGGTTCAGGTGAAAGAATTACATTCATTCCTTGGTCTGGTGTGTCCAGTGGGTTCTTCGGCCTGGTTTCCCTACTATTATTTTAATATACTGGGACACCACAAGTTTCAATTCACCTTGATGAATTCACAAGATGTCTCCCTTTCTATTCCCAGGAATATATCTATGCAGTATGGGTGGTGGTGGACAGATGGTGATGTTTTTGCATCCACCCAGGAGGGCAGTCCTCTGTCCTCAAAACAGGCTCGAAAGTTGCGTATAAGATGGCATCCGTGGTGTTTGGAATATATTTAGCCCAAGAAGTGGCACTTTTAGGAGATGTAGCCATGTGGGAGGAGGTATGGCCTTTTTTGAGGAAGTGTGTCACTGTGGGTATGGTCTTTGAGACCCTCCTCTTAGCTGCCCGAGGACAGTCTACTCCTGACTTCCTTTGGATGAAGGTGTAGAACTCTCAGCTCCTCCAGCGCCATGCCTGCCTGGATGCTGCTGTGTTTCCTGACATGATGATAACGGACTGAACCTCTGAACCTGTGAGCCAGCCCCAATTAAATGATGTCCTTCATAAGAGTTGACTTGGTCATGGTGTCTCTTCACAGCAATGGGAACCCTAAGACAGCATGTCTCTGGACAAGGCATGACCTGAGGAACCACCGTTTTATACAAAATGGTGTAACTGAGAGGAGGGCATGGCATGATAAACACACACAAACCAGCTTCTAGAGTTGGGAATGGAGATGTGGAACTGAGTCCAGCCTGAGGTGAAACAGTACTCTATACAAAACTGGAGTGAGCACAATGAATGGCAAGTCCAGACTGGCGAACAGGCGATGGGCAGACCCAGCCAAGCTGAAGCTCCCGAGGCTATTGTTTTCTGCCTGTTAGTCCTTGAGACATACACATCTGATGACAGGTCTCGGGGGCGGGGGAAGCACTGGCACTTTAATGATGGGTCTGCAGACCCTTAAGAGGTTCAAGTGAGGTAATTATATCCATTCCTAGGCGTGGTGTGTCTGCTGCGTTCTTGCAGCCGATTTCTCTGCTGTTGCTTTTTTTTTTAAAGATTTATTTATTTATTATATATATAAGTACACTGTAGCTGTCTTCAGATACACCAGAAGAGGGCATCGGATCTCTTTACAGATGGTTGTGAGCCACCATGTGGTTGCTGGGAATTGAACTCATGACCTCTGGAAGAGCAGTCGGGTGCTCTTAACCGCTGAGCCATCTCTCCAGCCCTCTGCTGTTGTTTTAATAAGCCCATGAGCCTCCATTCATACTGACATCCCGGGAAAGAATTTGGCAGAGGTTTAGTGCCAAGCGTCCCTCGAGGGTACTAAGGGTCCTTTGATGGAATGGAGGAGACAGGTTGAAGAAAATGAAGGGGAAAGTGGTGAAGAGCCTCCTAGACAGCAAGCCGACCTCCAAGCAGGTGCTTTCTAGGTAGTCTGCCAAATCCCAGCACTGGTGTGATTCTCCTGCCCGAGTGGAAACTGACCCCTCAGGTGCAAACACTCAGCATTCTGTAGCCCTCTTCCCTGGCTTCTCTGTTGGTGGCTGTTGTCCAGGTGATAAAGCCCCCCCCCCCCCTGCCCTGCAGCAGAGGGTGAGCTTCCCGCAGACATGACAGAGGGCAGAGGGCAGCCACTGGCTCTGTCATGGATGACATGGTGTACGTGTAGATGGCAGTTTGTTGCTAATTGCCATTGCTCGTGGACTGGGGATCCTTGTCTGTCTCCTTGAGGCCCAAGTCTGAGATCTCTTGTCTATGTTGTATCGCAGTTGCTCCCACAGCTGACCTTTCCATGACACAAACTGAGAACCTTTCAGATGCACCTGCTGGTGTTGCTTCAAAGTCTAAGCTGCCCAAGAATGTTCTTTCGTCTTCTATTTTCCACCTTATCCATAGCACCTTCTGCCTTTTCCCATCGTACCGAAGTTGTCATGAGATAGACCACCTGGGAAGAATATTATCAATGAAGACATAGCAGGTGGTTTTATGTCCCTGCTTCTTGAATCTGGGCTGACTTACGCCTGTTTGAGCCAACAAAGAACATAGAACGATCTGTGTGTCAGGCCCCGTTCCTGGCTCTACTGTCACATAAGGGGCGGATGGTACTGGGAAACCTACTCTAACCACATAGGCGGGCTGTAGGGAAAGAAAGGAGGCTTCAGTCAGGAGAGGGGAGTTTGCTAAACAGTAGTAGGAATCCAGGTGAAGGCGAATCAATCTTTACCATTCTACTGTGTCTCCTCTGAAGCTTGTGTGTGTGTGTGTGTGTGTGTGTGTGTGTGTGTGTGTGTGTGTGTGTGTGTGTGAAATTCACATGTCTTGAACAGCTGTGCATGGTCTCTGCAGTGCGCAGCCTGTTTCCGTAAGAGGCTTGTCTGACGTTTCCTAAAGTTTGTACAGCATTTGGACACTCGGAACACACTCTTTGATGTCCCTGTAATGTATGGGCACAAGAATGTGCGCTTTTGCATCTGACACAGAATAGAAAAATGTATATAATTATCTTGTCACTTCTCTATAGTTAAAATTACAACATGGTGCCCACACAACTATTGTAAATATAAGGTTCCCGTGGCATTGTGTGTCCTTGCAATAGCCCACAGGGTGCCCACTCCTATAGCTCTGCTTCCCCTAAAGTACATGCAGCTTTAGCCCTGGATGTGGATCAATAACTCGTATTCATTTTTCTCGGATACTTTTCTCCTGAGCTCAGCCATCTGGTTTTAACTGGTTTTCCCCTCTCGAAGTTACAATTTCTATTCTATTTCTTATCTTTGCTTTCTTACTTCTCGTCAGATTTTTCTTCACTAATTATAGTATTTGTGACTTCCCTGTATATCTGCTCACACTTGCAGGATGTAGGTGTGGGATCCCATCCTTACGTTTTGACCTGGTGAAAGCTGAGCTGGAAGCAAGTTTATTGGTAGTATTACTAATCCCATATATGGCCAGGTAACAAGAGGCCCGAGGTGACAATAGTAAATTCTAAAACAGACAATTTGGCTCAATTCTAATAAACTCTAGGAGAAAAGGCAGCGGTGTCTTTTACGGAGGTCTTGGAAGTGGAAGAAGTGATGTGAATTTATTGTCAGAATGGCAAGGATGGGGTTGTGGGCAGGGACAGGGGCAGAGGGGCGGGGACTAAGTGTCTGGCAGTTTGGGAAAGCTCATTTCTTGGGCTTTGTTTTCCTCTTGGTCTTCTCCCAACATACCCCGGACCTCCAGAGTCCCTCTCACTTATGATCTCCTTGCAAATCACAGCTGAAATGGGGATGTGAGGGGAGCAGAGGGTGAGCTGCTGAGGACCGGATTGGGGAATCACTTGTTTTCCCACATCTTAGAAAGCTCATGATTGGCTTATAAGAGATGCAGTGGGCGGGCCCAAGAGTGGGTTCTCTTACATCCATTAGTTACCTATCTGTCACCCTGCTTGACTTTCCTGTTCTGTGTTTGGCTGCACTGATGCCCTGCCGACGCTCCCCAGTTAACATTTCCAAGGTTGAGATCCTCTCATGTGTCCTCCCATCTACCCTTCATTGTTCTTCCCCTCAGCACGAGAAAGCTCCTTCAGCCAACTGCTCAGGCTAAAAGTGTACAAATACGTCTGTTAGTAATATTCTAAGGGTTACAACGAGCCCTTAGATCTCCAGAACTGGTTCCTTTTGAGTTATATAAGCTCCCAGGACATGTATCCTGGGCCTGTGAGAGGTTAACACTGAGGGGAAGCCAAGCAGAGTTTCCTCGTCACAACTCTTAACTTCACTTTTTATCCCTTAACTTGCCTTCCAGGATTCATACCTGGCCCATGGATGAGTCCTAGACTTTTCTCCTACTCTACCTGCTGCCTCCAGCTCTCCCCTCCCCCTTTCTGTGGACCCCGATTCTGGCCTCCCTGAATCTTCTCAGTGTGCCTCTACTTAGCTGTCCTTGGTGAGGGCTTTGCTGATACCATGCCTCTCCCCCACCTCCCCCAACCTCCTTGACTTCCTGGCTATATGTTTCTCCAAAGCTCTTAATGTTATCTGCAAGGGGCTTCTTCCCTCTTCGTAAGTTACCCAATTATTTCATAAAATATAAATTCTATGAGGGTTGGGGCTCCACATTTGCTGTCCTTAGTCCTCATAGCTAAAGAGTTCCTGGGATTTGGTACTTGTTCTATCTGTAGTTGCTAAAAATGAGTGCATGAATAACCAGTATTAAATGATACTCCTATTCATTCTGTATCCGTTTCCTTCTAAAGCGGGCCTCCTCTAAGGGTATCTACCTGGGATGAGATAAGGGTCCTCCCCGAAAGATACCAAAATCTGAAGATGCTCAGGGCCCTTGCAGAAATGGCGCAGTGTTTATATATCATTTGTACCCATCCTCCTACGTGCTGAAGAATGATCCGTGGATTAATAATACCTCCCACACCGTAAATCCTGTGTAAATAGACAGCATCCTGTGTTGTTATGTAACGGCAACAAGGGAAACGCCGGTGTGCATTCAGACGTGCTTTTCCACCTCTCTGCCTACTTTCAACCTATAATTAGATGAATCTAGGGATGAAAACACCACAGATATGCAGAACTGACTATATATAATATAATGCCAAAAATAAACTTACCAACTAGCCTTTTAGCAAAAATTAATGAATTGTTTTTTTTTTGTGGTTGTTGTTGTTGTGTTTGTTTTTCATTCTTTTGTTTTGTTTTGTTTTCTCACTCTTTAAGGTAGGCATTGCTTTCTACACATGCGCAACAATCCTCCACAGCACAAGTGCACACCAGGACCTCAAAGTACTGAAGAATCCTTTCTTCAGTATCCTTGGAGAACAAATGGAGTAACCTTGTTTCCTAAAGAGGCAGGCGAAACCCCTTTCTTACCTTGTTGTCCACTAGAACATTTTCAAGTTGGAGGGAAGTAATAGGCACTAGGACAGATTAGGAGTAATAGTCCAGGCACAGGTGAGAGAGTCAGCATGCCATTTGAGGCCATCCATGATGCTATTCAATTAGACTCCAGAGCAATTAAAAAATAAATAAAAATAAAAATGGAACTGCCTTCATGGCTGTGTTTGAACTGTCGCTCCATGGTACACTAGCTTGCTGGGATGTAGTCCAAACTGTCTGCGAATGGCAAAGAATCTCAGACTGCCCCACCCAGCACAGCACACTGAAGAGAGGCTGTGGGAGCCGAGTCCCTCTAAGGAACATAAGATTCCACATGCTCAGGCTGGCTGCCTCTCTTAGGGTCCAGGAGACTGCACAGCAAAGCTGACTGTTCTCATGAACTTGGCCTATGTGTTGCTAAAAGAAATGGCCTTTCGTAGAACTCTTTATTTGAACAGTATTTCAGATCTCAGAAAAGCTGAAAGACTCTCCCATGTAGACACTGACCCTTTGTCTTCCCTGTATCTACACATGAACTTGAGGATGTTCTCCACACTGCTGAGGAGTAAGCTGCCAACGTGAGTCTTCTAGAAGTTTCCCAACATCTTGCATTACGGGTAACAGTTGTATACCCACAGCCCCATTATCAGCATTAGAACGTCAGCATTTGTTTTACCCTCTTATCTAATGGACAGAGCTTACTCAGGGTTTATAAAAGTGTCCCGAGGGAAGACAAGTCCAGCTCGTGCACCACATCAGTTGCCACATCCTGCATCCTCCTCTCATCTTACGGCAAGGCCACTATTCTTCCGTTTGTTTTTATTTTCATTGCATATAGACGTTGTGCAAAGCACTAGGTTTCATAGCAACTTTTTAAGGGAGCACATACTGTACTTTGGCATATTTCCCCCAACACCTCCTTCCCTTCCTCCCTCCTCCCCTCCCCTTCATCCCCTTTATTCTGTTAGCTTCACTTCTGCTTCCATGCCATGTATTGACGTAAGTTTCTGTACCTAGATGAAATCTAGGCGCTGCATATGTGAGGAGGCCTGTCTTTCTGAAGCCAGCTTGATCCATTCATTACGATTATCTCTAGTTGCGTCCATTTTCTTATAAACAGCATAATTTCATCTTTTACATAGCTGAAAAGAATTTCATCAGTATGTGTAAATATGTGAATAGATAAATGCTAGATAGATGGTAGATACATACATGCATACATGATTGATAGATACATAGATAGATGATTGATAGACAGGTAGATAATAGATAAATGATAGATAGATGGTAGATACATACATGCATACATGATTGATAGATACATAGATGATTGATGACAGGTAGATAATAGATAAATGACAGATAGATAGATAGATAGATAGATAGATAGATAGATAGATAGATAATTGATAAACAGGTAGATAATAGATGATAGATACATATATGCATACATGCATGATTGATAGATAGATACATAGATGATAGATAGATAGATAGATAGATAGATAGATAGATAGACAGACAGACAGACAGACAGACAAACCTTTCCTTTATGTCTTCCTTCCCTTTTAGGTACCAGGTTGATTGTATAACTGAGCTGCTGTGAACACTGCTACAAAGAAAGCAGTAGTATTTCTGACAATCACAATGAATTATTGTATTAAACATCCTTAGTTTGCTTTCATGTGATCTTTCCATGCTGTAAACCCGAGCTATGCATCCTTGTCAAGAATGTCCAGGCAATGAAAGCCTCAGTTTCAGACGGTCTCATCGCTAGTGGTGGCAACTTTGATCACTAGGTCAAAAAACGTGGCTGCAGGGTTCCCGCCACAGAGCTGGGATGAGGATCCAGACAGGAAACGGAGCACGGGTAAAAATCACAATCTCTCTTCAGAATTAATCCTCTTCGATCCTGTGGTAGTTTAAGGAAATTCAACAGGAAGCACAAGCAAACAAAGAGAAGAAAATAGAGAACGCGGGAGTTGGAAAAGTAGGCTAAAATATCCCCAGCAGCTCTTAATCTGTTGAAGACACAAACTCCCTAGCATCTGCACACACACTGTGTGCTTTTTTGTCTCTTGTCTGAGGTCCACACCAATGGAGACTATGACTCGCCCACCCACAAGTTAGCATGCTTTAAGTTTTTTCTTTTAAATTGCTACTATTGAAATATAGATAATCCTTACGTCCTGGAACCTTTTCTTTTTAAAGTAAGGTTTGTCTACACATGAGACTTATCTAACGCGAACCTACGTTTCCATTGGTTAAGTCCATGCAGCAGTGTGGGCTGCAGGCTTCAGAGGAGCTGAGGAGATCAGGTGCCTGCAGTGTGACCATTTTAATGTACAGGGGACACTATCCACACCAGGGCAGTGTGTCTGTCCCCTCTGCCCTCTGTAGCTTGACTCCTGCTGACCCCAAGAATTTGGCTCCTGGCGTATAGTAAGCTTGTTCCCAGTGTTGACGGTAGGAGCTTTAGTTACTGGGAAATACACCATTTCTCATTCTAGGCATTCCGCACGGATTCAGCACACTGAACTGCATGCTATCTACAACTCTCTATTCAAAATATTTAAATTCTGAGCTCCTCTCATTGTGGACACACTCTAGGACACTCGTTTGCATCTGCATTTCAGGTAAAGGAAAATATGTGAGAATATTTATATTCATTATTCATCTCAACCTGAATTGATCTACAAGTTCATGTTGTACTCAGTCGTCCATGTCATTATTATTTACCGACTCTGGCAGTCTAGGTTTGTATGGAGAGAAGTATAGGTTTCTCAGAAGCTGCTGTGGTTGGATTTTGTAGCCATTGTAGGATGCTTCATTCAGATCATAGGAAACTCAGAATCTCTTTGGTCCCCAGTGGGGCACAATAGCATTGGGTTTAATCTGTGACCCTCAAGGCCCACATCCTCAGTTCACACCCTCAGTTCACACCCTCAGTTCACACCATCAGCTCATAGGAAACTCAGAACCCCTTGCCCCCCCCCAGTGGGGCACAATAACATCTGTTTAAATTTGTGAACCTCAAGGCCCACGTGCTCAGTTCGCACCATCAGCTCACACCCTCAGCTCACACCATCAGTTCACACCATCAGTTCACTTTCGTTTATTCCCATTTCATCACCTTATGCAAACAAGAGCATTATATTTTTATATCTCAATTGTTGCAACTATCCCTCCATTATTTCAACTCCCTTTGTGTTAAGGCATAAAATGTCTGAGAATAACCAGAGACACATCATTTATACCCTAAGAAGAAAAGGAATTTTAATACTAATCATGATTATTTTTCTGCTCACGTGTTGTTCTTAATGCCTGTGGGCTATTTCTGGATCAGACTCCAGGAGTAAAATCTTTATGCTGAACCTTGGGTGAAAGATTCCCAAGGGCACACTTGAAGACGCACCTCTTGAAGACTTAGAAGCAGCTAAAAGACTGGCATGAACAGGTTGTAGGGCCTTAATGGATGCCAAACAAGACCTGAACAATGATAATATTAACAAACATTCTCAAGTGGAAGGAGGAAAAAAACCCATAAGACTCCACCCTAATGAGAACTGCATGGAGCGATCTGTTGAGAAAGGGAAAAATATTTCTCCCAGGGATGAGCCACCCAATGGCTACCCAATACAGTGTGGTCAGTCCTAACGTACACACAGTGAAAACAGACTCAGCAGGTTGAATGTAAATATTTGTGCATCTCTCATCTCTCTCTCTCTCTCTCCTTCCCTCCCTCCCTCCCTTCCTTCCTCCCCCCCCAGTGTGTGTGTGTGTGTGTGTGTGTGTGTGTGTGTGTATGTGTGTGTGACAATAATCTAAGTAAAAGAAGCTACCAAGTTGAGGGAGAGGGGGTGGAGGACACAGAAGGATTTTGAGAGAGAGGACATAGGACATGGGAAGGGTTAGAGAGAGAAAGGAGAAGGGAGGAAATTATTTAATTATATTTTAATTACAATATCGTCAAGATAATGACACAAGTTGGCATCGGCCCTTCCTCAGATGCTTGGCTTCCGGATGTTTCCTCGTGGCCCGTGGCTTGTCACATGTCCTCCTTGGAGCATCTTTCCTAGAGAGGAAGGTCTTACTCTATGAAGTCTTATCTGTCAGTTGTGTTTGGTGTTTCTAAGAGATCTTTGCTTAGCTCAGCAACCCCAACATTTTCTCCTTAGCTCTGTCGTGTCTCACAGTTTCTGGCTGTCATTGAAGCCCATGAGCCATTGGCATTATCACGTTATACAGATACCCACAAGTTAGAAGACTATTTTATTAAAGAAAACTGCTTTGAAAAAAAACCCTAAGGGCTAAACAACTATTTCCTTTCTCATACTGCTGTTCCCCTTGAACCCCGTTTTCCTTTTGTGCAACTCTGAAAAGATGTGTGTGCATCCTTCTTCTTGCTGTCACACAGCTTTGCTGTGCGAGGTGGATGACAATAGAAAAGGTGGCCCTTCTCATAAGCTTGCTTCTGTTACATGTCTGGAACATGCCTGCTTTGGGGCGGGAGCAGGGCTTTCCCTTGTCAAGCACCTTCCACACTCTCTGGACCATTGGCCTCCTGAGCCATAATGACCAACTCCTCAGACGATCCCCGTGGCTGGCCTGCCATACATACCTGCAGGCTACACTTAATGGGATACAAAGGCTGTGATAAGAAAAGGAGGGGCCCATGGACTCGTCTTCACTGCCTTAGTCACCACACTTAAAAATATTCAAGGGCCTTAAAACAGCCTCTACTATCAAAAGACATTAATCCAAATTGGTTTATAAAAACACTCCAGATTAACAAATCAATGATACTTACAGACCACGAAATTGGCTAACACTTAAAGGCTTTATTCTGGCTAGACTTTGAGCTCCATAAACTCCATCCTTAGGAGATTTAGGTGGAAGACAAGCAGGGGTACCTCTCCTCAGCTGCCTAGCCGAGGGGTGGTTTTTCAAGAGTGATGTCTAACAGCCAGGGCTTACACAGAAGCAGCGAGACAAGACAGTAGGCTGGCCCCTAAGTCTCCACTAAAACGTAGTTTAAAAAGCTGTACAAGAGACATCATAAGAATGCCAGTAAAGTGACTTTAAAGTGTCATTATGTGTCTGTTTCAAGAGATAATTACAGGTTGCTTCAAATAATAATTACGCTCCGAGCTACTTTAATGTGCACATGAGGTTAAGAATGGTACCTCATGTACTCAAAGCATTAGACTAGCAGTAGTCTCCACTGAGGTCTTACAATCTGTTTGTGCCGGTCCTTGGTGAGAACTGCTCCCAAGTCTTCAAGAGGCACACGACACTCAAGTCTGCCCTTGGGTTTCTCACTCAAAGTTCAATGTAAAATTTTAATCCCAGGGCCTGATTCAGAAATAGACTAAGACATTAGGAAGAACATATGAGTAGAAAATTAATCATGATTAGTATTCAAATTCCTTTTCTTCTCTGGGTATAAATGACATGTCTCTGGTTATTCCCAGAAATCTTATGCCTTAACGCAGAGGGAGATGTAATAGTGGAGGGATATTTGCAGCAATCAAGACACACACACACACACAGAGACAGAGACAGAGACAGAGACATACACACACACCACTGCATTGGGAAGAAATGAATGGGAATCTTAATTGTTCCATTGGGATCCATTCTAAATAATAAACTGGGCTTCATACAGACAGACAGACTGTGGTTCGTATCTACCAAGGTATCAGAAGTCATACTCTCTGGATGCAATGATGCTGTGACAAATAAGGTGATCTTAGCAGCAGGGTTTATTCTGCTTCCTTGGTAACAATTCCTTTCCATGGTGTAATAGAATGGTTGAGGTGCTGGGAAAAGTCACTGCAAGAAGAGTCACCCTGATGCTACTGGGTGCCCTTTTGATGTAGCACTTGCTGTTGGGTGGTTTGGGATGTCTACTGGAGAAAGATATCCTAAATGAATCTGGGTGTAGATTCCCCCAAAGTTCAAAACAGAATTGTATTGACAGCTTCGGTTCACTTCAAGTCTACTTTAACAGATACTCATTGTACATTTTCTACTGGGCAAGAAAGATGCTCCCAATAAACTACAGAATTCTTGACATTATGTCCCTTTATCTTGGGCGGCAAGGCATAAAGGCATAGAAAGATCTTTTTTTTATCAATGACGGTTCACCCATTGGGTTTATATTTCTAACTTAGCATGTAGGGGTTGAAATGGAAGAATTAATATTAAATTGGCTAGTCGGCATGAGTAGATTCTGGTGCTTCTGACTCTAGGTCTCTGATTGCCCAGCACCGTCACATCCAGAGCGTGTAGGTGACTGTCATGTGAGTCATCAGCTGAGAGTAGAAAGGTTGGGCTCAGGTGTCCTGCATGACTGGGAAACTAAAGAGGCAGCCTGTGTTGAGCACAGACATTTTTCATAATTACATTGCCTACTGGGCTGCCACCTGTCCTAATTTGATGTGATTAAGGTGAAACACAAAACCTATCCTCTTTTCTCTTGGTGTGGAGTGGAACCAAGCTTCACCTCAGGGAAGAAGAGGTGATTACACACCTGGAGCAGGACAGGAACACCACAGACTATGGTGGCCTGGAAGGGAGGAGCTGGTCTTAGTGTCGCAGGAAATCTGAGCTTACAAACTCCGGAGTGTTTTAGCAGAGAAAGTTAGCTATTCCCACGGCTCTGACAAAATACTCGACAAGAAGCCATTTAGGTTTTTGGCTTGCAGTTTGAGAGCTAAATTTATAATGATGGAGAAAGCATGGTGGTAGGAGTGTGAGGCAGCTCATCACATCCTACCCACAGCCAAGAAGATGGATGCTGATGTTCAGCTTGCTTACTCCTTGATGTTCAGTCCAGGAGGCCACTGTGTGGAAAGGTGTCAGCCGCATCCCCACCTCAGCTAACCCTCTCTGGAAACACCCTCAGAGGAGCGTCCAGATGGGGTAATTCTAAATCGAATCAAACTTGCTAATCAGTAATCAATAATAACCATCATATAAGGTTATCAGAGTTTCATCACACTGCCATTCCAACAGTGGGTGTTGATGTACCCTGTAGACCATTGGACGTATAGAGTCACATTCAGAGGTGACTTATCAGGTATTTTGCTAATGAATACTGCCATAGGATGGGAAAGGTGCCATTCATTAAGAAGGGTGGTATATCTGCTCTGCTCTGTTTGATGTGGACTGATGTCTGTGCATGTTGGTAGGTATGTATAGCATGAAGCTAAATGTTTAGAATTCTGTGTGCTTATGTGTTCCTCTCTCTCTCTCTCTCTCTCTCTCTCTCTGTGTGTGTGTGTGTGTGTGTGTCTGTGTGTGTGTGTGTCTGTGTGTGTGTGTGTGTGTGTGAGAGAGAGAGAGAGAGAATTATCAGACCAGTCACAAAAAGTGTTAGTGTGACTACCACTCAGTGGTAGAATTACTAATTCATACTTTCTGCTACACTTTCATCATGTTATAACGGCCATGGTGGTGGCCGATTTCATTCTTGAAAATGCTTTTAAAAGAAGGAGGAAGATGAGGAAGAGGGAAGTGATGTAAAGATTAAACACTCTCCAACTCCTCTGAAGTCAGAAAACAACCCTGTAGGAATGATAATCTGACAGCAACACTTGTAAGAAAAGCACAGTCTGCTCCCTGCTAGACCTCAATGCTACTGATCCTTATTAACCTAGTTTTCCCCTTACTTTCTTTTCCCAAGATGAGCGTGTTATCCCAAAGATTCTCTTTGTAAGAGTAGCCTAACTCTATTTGTCATAAACAGCTCCCTCATTAGATACCTGTATAATTTTTTTCTTCATTTGTCCTAGAATTTTTAAGTGGATCTAATGATGCCGCACATATTCAAGGAATTAAATGTGGTCCACTCCCTCTATGCTCAGAGGGACAACAGATCACTGAAAACAAGAGTTAGGCAGACTGTCTTGGTTTCCCATTTGCATCGCAGAGCTTCAACACAGAATTAACCAGTAATCCATGAATGTTTTTAATCAGAGTTGCTTTTTATGGTTTTTGAAATTCGACATTTGGCCAGAAATATTATTTGTTAGAATTCATTTAGTGACCTTCGAGTCATGTTAATTCCAGATTCTGTCCAGGCTAGGTCTACTCCAAAGATGCTATTTAGCTTCACTAGACTGAAATAAGCATGGTAGGGTCTAAGCCAGCAACACTGGCCTCGTGTGGCACATACATCTGGCTTACAGACTGAGTACCACCATGCAAATGTGGTCTCTTGCAGCCTGGAGTCAACCCCACTTACCAGACAGTGTAATGGATACATTGTCAGAGGGCCTTCATCTTTACCGATCTAAATTGCCTTCCAATCACCTCAGCATTGTAATAGAAGTTGATCTTGTCACGTGGTAGTGTTTCTACTGTTAGAAAATAAGACTTTCTTAAAAGAGCCCAACTATTTTTGAAAATTATTCTGCCTTCAAAAATATCTCTTTGAAGGTGTTTCCCTCAGTGAACCAGAGTGCCTTCACTGTATACCTTAGTGGTAGACAGGAGGCAGAAGGGGTGCTGTCACAGTGCCAACTCCCACCTTCCTATGGTGTGAGGGGATGCTGGGAATGAACACTGTAAGTCTCAACCTCCTTCCATGGTCTGAGATGGGCCAAGCAGCCAGCATGTTCAAATGTGAGCTGATGAGCATGGCCAAAAACACCAGGAGGAACACCCAGCTTCCCGAGTGTGACTTCTGAGCTATCCGAGGACTTAGTGTTGGGGAATGAGCCAGTCAACATGCAAGACCATCATTGGCCTCCTCTGTCCATTTCCCAGCCATGTGCGATGGGTAGCATGGTGGCTTGAATGAGAAATGACCTCCATGGGCTCACATATGAACATCCTGTTGTTGTAACTGTTTGAGAAAGATTAGAAGGTATGGCCTACCCAGAGGTGTGTGGCTGGGAGTGGTGGGCTTTTGGGTTTCAAAAGACTTATGTACTATTCCCAGTTTCTGCCTGTCAGTCTGTCTTATAGTTACAGGTAAAGATGTGTACTCTGAGTTCACTCTGCCATCATGGACTCTAACCCTCTGAAACCATAAGTCAAACTAAATACTTTCTTTTCTAAGTTTCCTTGGTCATGGCATTTCACACAACAATGGAAAAGCAATTGAGACAAGTAGCTAAGGAAAGTGAAATCTCCTGAGTCTTTTCAAGCCACACATCTCTCCTTTCCATAACAAGACCTTTCACCACTGTCAGTGCCACCAGGAGGGCAGCAAAGTCCCATGGCAGAGGTGCCTGTCAACCCCTATAGAGGTTCCCGGTAGGTCCCTTCCTGTGTTTTCACCTGTTCCTGGCTCACCACCCTCTTCCCTGAATGTACCCTTCCCCTTGAGTTCCTGAGATGCACCAGATACAGAGTGGACAGCTTGCAGTGGGTCTAAAGCTCTGAGAAGCAAAGGAAACAATAGAGACCAGGACTCAGTGTACCAAAGGACAAGTTCTGTTGGTACAGCTTTGGAAAGAGACCGTGGTCTGTGAAAGGAACTTCTAGAGAATTGTGGAAAGCCAGACCACCACCCCTCTGCAGCTCCAAGCATCCCCTAGGAATAAGGGAGCCCATTGTCAGTGACCCTGCTCAGACAGACACTATAAACACTTGTCTTCCACAGCTCTCTACATCACGTTATGAGGTTTTCAGATGTTAAAAGAGCCTCCCAACACAGTGTGACTCAGCATCAGTCTCATTGTCAACGAGGCCAATCAGATTTCACCAGCATTCATTGCTTAGACTCTTCCGACCCAAATCCTGGAGATCTCTGCTGCATCCTTTCCAGCTACCTGCTGGTGCAGCTATGGGTGGTCTGGGCATCCCTCTCTGAAAGCATCATTTTCCGACTGACTCTCCTTTGTGCTATTTCTACCCAAGGTTTAATCTTTGTGCTGGTTCTTGCATCCTTTTGGTACTACCTTGACGGGATTTTGAGAGCCTTCTTGCTTTCTAATATGTAATATTCTAATTTCATCTCTGTCTTAGTTAGGGTCTTATTGCTGTGAACAGACACCATGACCAATGCAAGTTTTATAGAGGACAACATTTAATTGGGGCTGGCTTGCAGGTTCAGAGGTTCAGTCCAGTATCATCAAGGCAGGAACATGGCAGCATCACAGCATCCAGGCAGGCCTGGTGCAGGAGGAGCTGAACTCTACATCATTATCCGAAGGGAGCCAGGAACAGCATCCTCAGGCAGCTAGGAGGAGGGTTCCCAAGCCCACCCCCACAGTAACACACTTCCTCCAACAAGGCCACACCTTCTAATAGTGCCACTTCCTGGGCCAAGCATATGCAAACCATCACAATCTTCAATATTCTCATCCCAGTCTGGAGACCTAATACTACTGAAGAACCCTCAGGATCTAAGGATGGAATTCTCTAGAAGAGCGCTTGTCTCACATGCACAAAGCCCAGGGCTCCGTCTTTAGCTTGACATAAAACTGTGGGTATGGTAAGATATGTTTATATAATCTTAGTGCCTGAGGGTGCAGAAGAAAGATTGGAAAGTCATCTTCAGTTGTCTGAATACATGATGTCAGGGGAAACATAGGTACTTCTTGCCATGGTCTGAGTATCTGTTTTCCCTATCCTGAAACCTGGACACCATCTTAGTAGTAGTAACAGGATCCACTAGGAGGTTATTAGTTCTGACCCCTCAAAGAGTCTTTATAAAACTGACCCAAGAGAGCCTCCTTCTTCCTCCTACACCTGAGGACGGTGGAGAGCAGGAAGTGGGATCCATCAGATACCGTCTACTGCAGCAGCTCTCAACCCGAGATTCACCACCCCTTTCGGGTATTGAATATTGATATCCTGCATATCAAATATTTACATTATGATTCATAAAGTAGCAAAATTACAGTTATGCAGTAGCAATGAAATAATTTCATGGTTCAGGGTCACCACAACCATATATTAAAGGGTTACGGCATTAGGAAAGTTGAGAACCACTAGTGATCTCAGACTTAGGAGCTATACAGCTATGACAAGGTTACAGGAGCTGAGATAGATGAAGACAGTTCTGAAATAAAAGGCACTTGGGACGCTCACCCTGACACTAACAAAGTGAATGCAGGCCAGACACAGTCATGTGATCATCACCTTTCTCCTGCAATAGAGTCTCAGTTCCTAGCAGCACTGATGGCTTTCCTGAGTTGTCCAGCAGGACAGACTGATAGATATCCAGGACAATAGCAGTACTGTTGCTTAAAGCAGAACCACCATTGAAAGTGAGATTTTTTCTATAGTGCTTCCCCATCCCAGGGCGACCTGCCATCCAGATGTCAGTGGTGGACTCCTTTAAATTAACTTAACGCATTTTTAAAAACTTGTTCTATTTTTCTGGTTCATTTATTTTGATTTTCATAATTTATAAAAACTCATCTAATGCCCTGTGTGGTGGCTCCCACTTGTAATCTCAGCTTTTGAAAAAAAAATGAAGCAAAAGGATTGCTGAACATTCTAGGAAAGCCTGGGCTAACTACAAAATTCTACAGATAGCCTATGCTAGATTATTCTAGAGTATGCTAGAGCCTATTCTAGAGTAGTCTATTCTAGATAGCCTATGCTATCTCAAAAACTAAAACGAACAAAAAAATTTACAAACCCCAAAGTCATATGTATGTATACATATGAAAAATATATGTATATATATTATACATATGAATATGTATATGAATAAAAAGTTCTCCTATGTTCATTCCCTGACATGGGTGCCTTCCCTCCACGCTTCATCTGTTGTGTGCCAATCCTTGCCTTGTTTGTTTTTAAAGATGCGAACGTTCTATACCGCATGCTTATGTCTGCCATCATCCACAGTTGACTGTTCAGCAGTGACATGGTCACAGCGGTAACACTACCAGAAAGTGAACAATAATGGCCCTGGGTTACACCAAAATGATAGTCAGACAACCAAACAAGGTTGTTTGGGCAGCAGAACTAAGCAGTTGTCTGTATTGAAAACACAACTAAATATATATACATATATGTATATATATATTAGAGCTGGAGTGTGGTCAATGTCACTGATGCGTTTACAAAACTCTAGGCCAACAAAGGAAACCCATCTAGCATGGCTCCTGGTCTATCTGTCCTTGCCCTCCTCACCAGTCCCAGCAGCCAGATGGCTCCTGGTAGCACTTTTGTTATGACAGACATGCTTCCTGCACCGTTGTGACCCCAGGTGGCCAGCATTTCCTTGGGTGAGATGGCCTCGGGCTTGCTGAGGACCGCAGCCCTATGACACACCCCTGGGCGGAAGAAGACCCAGGCCATTCTGGAGTTTTACAGCCAGCAACAGAAGACACATGTGGCTCGGATGCTGGCGTTAAAACACAACTGTGAGAAACATCAAAAACTCAACTGCCGCTCCTGAAGCACGTGCTTTTGTAGAGACATGACAAACATAGTCACAGTCATGGGTGGGTTTCCCACCCACCCAGGAGGTACAGGATGATGACGTAGTGTGAATCTTACTCAAAGAAGGAAATAAGCACCAACTCAGCAAGCCAAGAGCTGCTTTATGCACCAGCCTTTGACATCCAGCCCCTCCCTTGTTTATCTCTCATCTCCATAAGTAAGGCAGAGACGGGACCATCAGGCACCGTTCACTGCTGAGGACACAGAATGGTGCCTGAAAATAAACGGGGGTGGAGTGAATGGATCCAGATGCATCGAAGACATCTGGAACGTTCATTTGCTTCCCTTACCAATATGTTGGTTGCTTTCTATTCCCACCTTGAAAGGATAGTGTGAAAAACTGCGGAGTAGGAATAAAAGATGAATAATGAAGTATTTTGATATATCGTGTCTCCGAATAATGGTCATCAAATAGCATGGCTATCAGTGGGCTGAACAAGAGGAGACTTTACTTAGTAAGAATCCTTGCCCACCATGCATCTGAAGTCTGCTTCTAGCTTCCACTGCACAGACTGCACGGTAGAGCGTCAGTCTTGCCCCCTGCCCCGCCAGACTGACTGTTGGGCATCTGTTCCCCCCACCGAAAGCAGCTCCATCAATGCCAAGTCCTAACACCTGAGGCCGAAAAGGGCTCCAGCCAGCTTCCGCGCTCATGGTCCACAGAAGCACACTCCTACCCACTCCTCCAGGACCCTCAATCTCCACCCCGCCCCCTGGACCCACCCAGCACACGCTGATTCTCAAGACCTTGATTCATCTTTTATTTTCACTTAATGCTCTGGCTCTCGTCATTGTTGGTGGCACAGGGCTTTCCACACGTTCTGTAAATCAGAACAGGGGCTTCAGGGGCTGGGCCTGGTGGTTCAGCCCTTGCACTGATATGTACCAGGTCTGCTGTATCTTTTTTTTTTTAATCCTCTTCTAGTTTAACATGTCATCTTGGTTGTTGGATTCTAGACTTCTTGGGTTTCCTTTCTCTCTCAACACTTCTGAAAGGAAAAGCATCTTGAGAATCTTCATGGTTTTACGCTTACTAGGCCTGATAGAGAGTTGACATTTCAGAAGTCGCCAAATAGCAACATAGGTGTTGCGAAGGCAGCGAATGGCAGTAATGCATTGAACTCAAAACAAAATGGCAGCTCAGAAATCACTCTAGGATGATAATGGTGATGTCACGAGCTTGCGGGCTTTTCCCTAAAGTAGCTTTTAGTGATATCTAGGCAACTTCCAAGTCAAGGTTCTCTCTCTCTCTCTCTCTTTCTCTCTCTCTCTCTTCCTTCCCTCCTTTGCCCCTCCCTCCCTCTCTCCCTCCTCTCTTTCACCCTCTTTCTCTGTCTCAGTCTGTCTCTGTCTCTCTGTCTGTATGTGCATACATACATGTGTGTACGCACATGTGTAAGCTAGAGACCACCCTCCATTCGCCTTGCTTTCAAGGCAGGATATCTTTATTGTCATGAAGCTTGCTGCCTAGACTACATGGCCAACAAGCCCCAGGGATTCACCTGTTTTTGCCTCCCCAGCATGGAGGTTACAAGCATAAGCCAACCAGATTTTTATAGAAATTCCGGAGATCAAAATCAGGTCCTCATACTTGCATAGCAAGCACGTCACCAGCTGAGCTATGTCCCTAGCCCTCATACTTGCGACTTCTAGGAGGACAGTCAAGAGAGGGATGATCCTTCTCCTTGGCATTCCTCAGCTTAGGGTCATTGACTGCATTCATGGGGCTGTTTCTCTGGCTGACGGATAAACACTGCTTCCAGTGTTCTGCATGCTATTGTCTCAAACTGTGACTTGATGTCTGCTTACTCCAGAGCCACCCACAGTGCCATCCCTTGGATCCCAGTGCCACATACAGCTCGTCACACCTACACTGGGGATGTCATTGTCCCCTCATTCTAGTGCTGTCCCTGTGAATGTGCCTGAGTGCCATACTTCAAACTATGAATAGCACGTTTGGACTCATTGGTAAGTCTGCTGACAGAAGGGACTTATTCCGATTTAGCCATTTCAGCCAATTAAGACAAATAATGATTACTAATTCTTATGTTTAAATGTCAGGATTTGGGCACCAAACCGCAGTGTGATTACCAGCGGACCGTAGCTGTGTGGGATGGGTTTCTTCTTGTTGTTCTCCACCCACCCCCCGCCATAAAAGCTGTTACTTGTACTTCAAATTGGATTCTGGTTTTATTTTATTTATCTAATTTGTTCCAAATGTACCTCACACCAGCACTTTACGAAATCTAAGTCTCAGAGCTGTATAAGAACAGTAATGAATCTCAATGGCAACATTCAGAACGTCTACCAAAGTAGTGGGTTTCGCTTTTATAAAAACTTGAAATATGCTCTTCAGTAACGAAAGCAATTATGCCCACACTAAGATAAATAAAAGGAATAAAATGCATAGCACTAAAGTAGCAAGGGAAATTACCAGGATAAATTTAAAATGAGACAAATCAGAAACAGAAAATACCATTAAGCCCCCGTGAGAACACAGGCTGGATTGTGGCTCCCTCCCTCTTGCCTTTGTGCTCCAAATCTTTTCTCTGCCTCTTTTTTTTTTTTTAACTTTTGTGTTTGTTTAGGGTTTCATTCTGTTTTGTTTTGTGATGGGGTCTCAAGTAACCCAGGCTGGTCTCGAACTCGCTGGATACGCTTCAACTTCTGATCCAGAGTGCTGAGATCTATAGGCATGTGCTACCCTGCCAGGTTAGTGAGGTGCTGAGTATCAGAACGATGATGACTCGGTAATGACTCCGTGCATGCTGGGCAAGTGCTGCCAACTGAGACACACCCCCATTGTGCTTGCCTCTACTTTAAGCCCCATTAAGTTACATAAACTCCTAAAATCTACTAACTGTCATTTACTTAATAGTTGGGACGTTGCTTATTTTTCCAAACCTGGTGGCACCCAAATACAGCTTGAAGTCTAATTTGGGGACAGGTTAAGGCAGAATGCAGAGGTCCAGAAGTATCCTGCATTTAGTTCTTACCAACCTGAGCATATGCCATCCACCTGGAACCCGGCACTCTCAAACTAAACAAACTTCTCTGTCTGACACTCGGAACCCTGCTCCCTGCTGAAAGACCTCCGGAGAGGACCTTTCCCTCAGGAGGAGACCCCAAGCGCCCAATGACCGAGCCGAGGCCACTCGGATGCAATCAGCAAGAGGGTTTATTGGAAAACACAGGTACCTGCGGGCACACAGTCTCTTCGGATGACTTGCGCGCCCAGCAGCTCCAGCATGGGGCTTTTATAGGGTTTGGGGAAGCAGAAGCAGGCGTACAGAAGCAGATGCATAGTTACGGGGATTGGTGGATTTAAACGAGGCATATAGACACGTTCACATATGATTGGTTATTTCACATGATGAGGTAATAAGGTATAGCTACACACAGTGGCAGCTTTGCATCATATTCGAATGAGGTTGTAACATGGTAAAAGAGTACGTGCGGGCTGGGATGTCCTGAATGTCGGGGGCTAGGGGCTTATCCCTTCCTGCCAGATCCGGTACTCCTAGTCTGTTCTGTATTCCTTTCCTTTTATGGTCTGTTAGTTTTAAGGGTGACTCGGCCCTAGGTATCTGGGCGTGCCTGGGCTCGTTCAAGCCTGTTGCAGCTCTGAGTTAAGACTCATGGGGTGGGTCTTTCACTGCTTTCTCCGTAGGCGAGGAGTTCATCGGGCACTCGCCTCTGGTCAGATGGATTTTGGAATCAGAACCACACAGGGTCCTTTCACCTGCAGGGTCATGCTCGTTCAGAAAGACCAGTGGATAAAGACATTAAAAGGGAACACGGATTCCACCCGCATTGAGCTGAGCTATTGAGAGCAGAGGAAGTAAGGTGGAGGGTTACATGACCCTTCACACCAAGAACCTTCCCTCTCTGGCACTAACATTCTGTTGACTGTCTAAGTTAACTTTGATGTTGGGGAGCTTGCCGCATGGTGGAATGTCTTGTATTTTTAAAGCCTTTGTACATGTGTATTTTGCACTTTGGATGTGTCCTCTTTTAGACCCTCCATCCTCCCTTTCCTCCCAACTCCTATTGGTCCCCTTGAGAGTCCTCCTAGTGAGGAACACATTTAACACCATCCTATTCATGTATATTATCATCTCCAGTTGTATCCATTTCCCTACAAACAATATAGCAATGTAGCTTCGTTTCTTATGGCTTAAAAAGCCCATTAAGTATATATACACACATATGGATGAAAATCCATTAAGTATATATACACACATATGGATGAAAATCCATTAAGTATATATACACACATATGGGTGGATATATATGTGTGTGCGTGTGAATTTGCGTGTGTGTGTGTGTGTGTATACATACACGTGCATGCATGTATCCCCTTTAAAACCTCTTATAGACATGCATAATCACAACCATCTATCTATTGGTCGTTAACAAAGAAAGAATTCCAAGGAGGAAGACAAGCTTTCAAAAACAGCATTCTCGAATTCTCTAAAATGTTCTGATGTCACACAAATGTAGAGTGCCCCTGCCAGCGGGGACCCAGTTATTCAGGGTCCCGAAGAGGCTTTCTACCTATAAGTCAAGGGGGTGGAGAGAAGAAAGAGACCAAGCAAAGTTCCGTTGTCAAGGTCTCATTTATTGAGAGAAATGAACAGCATTTAAACCTCTGAGGCAGGAATAGAAGCGGGAACTGAAGCTTAGGGTGGGGGAGTATTGGGAAGTGCCCAAGGATATAGGGTGAATCACTAAACTGCAAGATATCCTCCTTAAACAAAGAGGCAACAGTCTTCTGGGGACATGTTCTTTGAAAAGGTCGAACCCTTCTCAGGAATCTGCTCAGGGACATCCGGTGTTTTGCTCAGGCTGAAACATCCTGCGATTGCTCCCAGGGTCTTCCTGGGAGAGGCTTTTTTCCAACAATCTCATAATCTTACAGCAGCCACCTAGGGGCCTTCTGTGGCCATACAGCCCAGAGTCACATAGCCACCTTGAGCTATGCAGTCACAAAGCGGCCAGGCCCAAATCCAATTCGGCTCCCTACAGTAGAGATTAGAAATGTTTGTTTTGTAACAGTGTAACAGCCTTTTCTGCCTAGTCTTCAGTGTCCTCTTTCCACTCCCATATAACCACAGAAAAGTGTTTGCATCAGTAGGTCTGCACCACCACGAGGACTGTCCTGGTGCCCCATAGAGAAGGGTTGGAGGAAGAGGGACCTCCGAGACCTGGGGATCTGGGATCCAGTGGCAGGGGCAAAGCTTTCAGTGTAGAGGCTGAAGAACTGACTGCCCCCAGGCAGGCTTGTGCCAGGAGCTTGGGTCTGTCAGACAGAGCGAGATAAGACGGTTGCAAGAACTCTTGGTGAGGTTGCTGCTGTCCAATAGCTGAGCTACTGCCGGGGTGAACCATCTATTGTCTTGTTCAGAGATGGCTCCGAAGATGAGCAAACTGTCGGGCTAAATGATTTGCAGGAATCTCTCAAAGCCAACAGCCAGGTTATTTACTGCTTTACAAGCTTATCTTCCGGGGAAGAATTTTTCTGGAACAAATAATTAGGTCTCGGCGGTGTCTGTTTTCAAGCACAGCATCGAGGCAGTGTGGATGAGGATGTCTCCAGCTCTCTGCACCCACACAGCTGTGCAGCGGCCCCAGACCCTCCATCTTCAGCCTTCAGGCCTCCCACTCCATCCACAGCCTCATTTGTTTGCTCTTTCACTGTGCTCTGCTCCCTCGCTTCTGTCTGCATTTATGTGGTTGGCTGATATGCATGTTATCTCTTCAAGCATCTCCGGGAAGGCAGAATCCCTGCCTGGCTCATTTAGGCTTCTTCTATTGCCCCTGGCCTCTTGCATTGTGGACACATAGTGAAAGGTTGTTCAAAAAAACAAAAAGAAAGAAAAGAAAAAGGACTTGAATGCGTTTCTAGCGGCATTTACCTCCCGCCGATAACCATGCTATTTATTTATTTGTGAAAGGAAAAGTTTGTGCTTATGTCTTAATATCCACGAGGCTGATTCTTCTTCAGTGCCTCATTGGAAGACGGGTCACCTCCTAGCTGCAGGGAGATCACACAGAGACATTCAATTCACAGAGCAGCTGTGACAAACCAGAAAACATCAATCTGCACGACTCTCATCTCAATGATGAAGTCAGCAACATGTCCTCTGAAACATGTTGCTTCGAACCCCTGGAGAAGGCATCTGTGCTTCTTGGGGGAAGAATTGCTTCAAGAAGCCGAATAAATATTTTATAGCTTCTGTCAACCTATTTTGAAAATGTCCGTGGTTGCGGCACCCAGGTAAGCCATGAGCCATATGCGATGCTGTGTCGATTACACTGCAAGGTCTTCCTTCTCAGAGCTGGAATTTATTGGATTTTTCTAGATTTCTTATGTATACTTTCAATTATGGAATCATGAACACCAGCATTTAGTGCACCCAAATAGGAACCCTTTGTAAAGGTTTTTTTTTCCTTTGTACATAATAAAAACTGCAAAGTTTTGTGTCCTCATGAGAAGTTGCAAACATACACTTGGAGAGAGAAAATAAAGCAGTGAGCTCCTATGTTCACACTCAGTGAGCCCCTGTGTGCACACTCTGTGAGCTATGTTCACACTCTGCGAGCCCCTGTGTGCACACTCTGTGAGCCCCTATGTGCACACTCTGTGAGCTCCTATGTGCACACTCTGTGAGCCCCTATGTGCACACTCTGTGAGCTCTTATGTGCACACTCTGTGAGCTCTTATGTGCACACTCTGTGAGCTCCTATGTGCACACCCTGTGAGCTCCTATGTTCACACTCTGGTCTTTGATAGCTCTCAGGTTCTCTAGTCTTTCTCTGCTTCTGCTGCTTAATCCTCTTTAACATAGAGATAAAAGGGCAGGCAGGATGAGTCGGCAAGAGAAGTGTTTCTCCAACTTGGTGATTTGAGTACTTATCCCCAGAACCCACACAAAAGGGGAAGCAAATAACTTGATTCTACAGAGCTGCCCTCTGACCCCTACAATGCATGCGTGCGTGCGCACGTGCGCGCGCGCGCACACACACACACACACACATACACACACAGACTTTGCGTTTAACAATTATATTATACGTTAAAGGCAGAGTTGAAGCCTTCCCCATGAATCCCACTCCGCTTATGCTTTTCTCTGAATTCAAGGGATGCTAAAATGATGTTTTCATTCCCCGGCATGATGTTGTTCCAACAGTGTGGGTACCCATGCTGTTTAGAGGTTTTTCTTACAGGCACATAAATGTTATGGATAGGTTGTTACAACTTGTTTCCTCCGCTTTATGGCTTTGACATTTATCTATTTTGATACATTTTCCTCTAACGCATATTAACTGTCTTCCAAAAAGCCTTTGCTTCCATGTCATTTTCTCAACAAGAAATCTGTTTTCCAAAAGGCCCTTTTCATGAGTATCTGTAGGTGTTTATGAGTATAGACCACCTGTGTGAGAGGGTCTGTGAGGAATCCAGCAGAGTGCGTTAGATCCCATGGAACCAGAGTTACACGTAGTTGTAATTCCAAGTAATTCCAACGTAGTTCCAAGAGTAGCCGCAAAACTCATAACTGTTGATTCATCTCACCAGCTCCCTCAAAAAGAACTCTTCCTGCAGCCTTCCCCTGGCCTGCACGTGGCCCTTGGAACAAGCGTTACAGTTTCCTTCTAGATTCAGTTCATCACACCCTAAAGTCATATGCCATGGGTACCAATTGGCTTTGGAGCTATAGCTCAGTACAACCTACCTAGTCTATGAGCCCTGGTTTGGTCCCCAGCACTACAGAGATAACATTTCCATCCATTTATTAGTATTGTCCCTTTCCCCTTTTAGAGCACACGTTCCATGGGGGAACATCTGACTATTTTCATTGATATAACCCTGGTCCTTCAGCAGGGCTGGCATTAAGTGGCTGTTGCGTGGGCATTTGTTGGTTGGTTTTCTCTTCTATCAACAGATACTGCTGATGCTCCCTTTGGTGGTTAACTCCTATTACGAAACAGTGTTGCAATATAACCTCTGCCTGTGGAGCTATGAGATTTCCTGGGATGTGTATTCAGGAATAAGCTGCTACCTGAAAGACTCTTAACAGGTTTAGGCTAGAACTTGAGATTCATCAAGTGCCAGCTATTGAAAGGGAATGAATACATCTTCCTTCGCAATGTAAACAAAACTCTCCACAGAGAAGAATTATCAAAATAGGCTTGGCTTTATTGACCAGCGTAGCAATGCTTTGAATTGGGTTATTGCAAAGTCCTGGTGTTGATTTTTAGTGCAAATGCTTAGTCTAGACACCTCAGTGAGTTTGCCACGGATTCTGTGGAGCCCCACTCTCAACTAAATCAGAAGTGGCCATTTCAGCCAAGCCCATGGAGATCCTAATCAAGCTCGTACAAGGTATCCATGGGCTCAGAAAAGGCCTACCCACGGAAGCTTGCCCCACCCTGTCTTGTAAGCCAAGGGCATCACTCCCTTTTGCTGTACTGACTTTGATCACCTCATGTCTCCACTCAGTTTTTTTTTCTTTTTCTGTCATTTTGTTAGCTGGATTCCTTTTCAAAGTTGTCCTTAAGGGAAGAATAGAAAGTAACTGTCAGTGCCAAGCCTACAGCCGGGGATTCTAAGATGTAACCAAGAGAGAAATTAATCCTCAAAGCATTTCACACCAAACAGCAGCGATCTGCAAATTGTAGATTATTTGTGTCATGTGGCCCGTGTCAGTAGCACATCAGAGAGTTGAATCCATTTCTATTTTTATCCCAAGCCTGGGAGCACACGGTTTTCCATCGAACCCAGAGGACAACACAATTGTCCCAGTGATGATTGGCAAGGAAATTAAAAGGGGGGAAAAGTAGGGATCAGAGGCCCAGGCAGTTTGTAACAACTTTCAGTGGGGTGTGTTTTCCAAATGAGTTTCCCCTTCTTTCCAGAGTGGTGGCTGAGGCAGGGGCTTGCTGCAAAGCCTATGGTTGGGTTAATCCCGCCAAGTTCTGTTTTGCTTTTCAGGGTTTGTTGTTTTAGTGGAGATGAGTCAAACCTTGAAATGCAATCCTTCACAGAGGAGGTTCCCAGCTAGATAACTTAACACCTTTCACTGTGGTGTTAGAGCAAAAGGATGCAAGGCTACACTGACTGAAATAGAGAACAGCGCCAAAGATGCTCCCCTTTTTGTTTAAATTAAAATCTGTCTTTGTATTCCTTTTGAAAAATGCGTTTACTCAGTCACTTTTGGAGACTTACTCAGAAGGCTGGGGCGGGAGGATCACAAATGTAAGACCTGGTCTGCAGATTTGAGTTCAAAGCCAGCCTGAACAACTTGGTGAGAATCCATCTCGACATTTAACAATTTTTACTGGAGCTACGACTGAGCCCTGTAGGGCTTGTTTAGCATCGTGAGGCCTTAGGTTCCGTTTCTAGTACCATGAAAGGAAGTGAACCTAACACTTAGTTCACGTTAATACCTTGCATGCAATTCATTTTTATCTGCAAGGAACTCAGACGACAAACAAATTGCACAGAGCTCCGGTGAGCATGGAAGCAAGCTAACCCAGCATGAGAGGAACAACCAAGCCACATAGCCAAGGGCAGCAAAGTGGACCTTAAAACTGATCCAAGAGAAAAGAGGCAAAGAGACCAGAAGAACGGGCCTCACCTAGGAAGAAAATCGGTGTCTGCCGAGGAATGGCTTCCTAGCAGTTATGCCATTTCCCTGAGCAAAACAAAGCATTGTGTTCAGAACATATGCTCTGAGGCACAACTGTGTGCCTGCAAACTGAGAGTAGAGTGGGACACACACACACACACACACACACACACACACAAGGCTGACAGCTCTCCAAAGAACCTATGTGTGAAATCTCAGAGCCATTGGGAGGCACTTTGGAGGCATCAAAGTGGAGGGAGACATATTTCAAAATGAGAGAGAAAGAGAGACAGTTTGTCTGTCTAAACTTTGTTAAATGAGAAAAGATTAATGTTTGATTTTAGACCTGGGACAAGAGACTGAGGTGCACATTTTACATATCAAAGCAGACCTGGCCTCCAGGTTTTCCCAGCATCACTCAGTCCCTACTTGGCACAACCTGCCCCCCCTCTCTCTTTCGCTCTCTCTCGATCTCTCTCTTGCTCTGTCTCTAGCTCTTGCTCTCTTGCTCTCTCCCTCTTGCTCTTCTTTCTTTACTCCTCCTTCTTTCTCCTCCTCCTCTGTGTGAGCACCCGTTCTTTCTCTTCTCCCTCTCCCCCCTCTCTCTATGGTAACTCCCCTGACCTCAATCCTTGGGGCCAGTGAACTCCCCCACTCAAGAGCAGCTTCCCAATAAACCTGTCTTTAATATAATCTAATCTGCCTTGAATTGGCTCATTTCACCAGTGGGGAAATAACCTATCAATTAAACCTAAGGTTTGAAAAGCAGTGAGATATGACCTTTAGCCATCAACTACAGGCACAAAACGTACAAACAAAAAGCAATGTGAGCACTTATGAAGAAATGTAGGAATGGACACCATGAAGAATGAACTCAGACTCACCAGAACTGAATGGAGGATCTCATTGGCCAGTGGTGAGCAGATGTGCCAGCCACGGAGCTTCTTGACATTGAGATGACAGCTAACCACGCAGCTGCAGTGTTGAGCTGGTAGCCAGAAACAGGCTGGGCTTGGTGGCTCTGCCAAGCAGTTCAGCGCCTGTGGAGAAAGAACTGGAAGGAACCACAGAGGATGCTGCAGGCAGAACAATAGTAGTTGGGTGATATAAAGAGAAGGCAAAGGAAACCACCAAGATAGAAGAAATGAAGGGAAACCTTAGAGGCACTTTCAGAAGGAGTGGTTAAGCTAATGTGAGATTCTGCAAACTGCTGGGAAAGAGTGACCACTGGAGAGACCACTGCAGCAGGTACCTACTGAGAAAGGCCCCAGGCAAGAGCCCCTCACTCCTTTACTCTCAAGTCTCCCTCAAAATTCCAGGGCACCCAAGCCCTTCTTAATGTTACTTCAGGTAGCCCTGAAGCCTTCCCTGGCTCTCCCTCCTGAAAGCAATGGCCAGACTGAGCCGTTTAATTAGCAGTGGGGGGGGGGGGGGCGGACTGCTAATTACAGGTGTGTGTGATGCCTGTTGGGGACAGAGGGACCTGGGAGCTAGTGGAATAGGGAGAGGGCCAAGGGCCAGGTCTGGCTGTGCAATCCAGTAGCATTGAGGAGCATCCTGAAAAACAAAACAAAACAGTATAGCCTCCTTCCACTTTCCGGCAGATGTATTTATCAAAGGACAAAACACGTTTAACAATTTGTTCATTTAGATATTTTGAATATTCAGACAGAAAATGTTACTGCTGTTAGGGAAGAAATCTCTCTTCTCACCCTTCAATAAGCACACAAATCAGCCCATCCCTTTAACAAAAGACAGGAAAGCCAAAGAAAAGTGAGTTTGTTGAACCCTTGCTTCATCTGCTAAGAGGGAGAGCACACACCCCCACCCCCCACCCCCGAAATCGCAGGCATGTGGAATCTTTTCAACAAAGACCCGCAAACTTCAGCAGATAAGAAGGGGTAGTCTCCTGCTTCCTAAACTGTAGGAGGTGAATTTTAATGTATAGGAAGAAACTTGTGGCATAAAGTTCCTTTCATTCTTCTGGCCTAAGTGGATGGGAGGGGCTCCAGGAAGATCTTATTTAGGAGTAAACTAAGAGAAAGATGTAAAAGGAGCCTTTCTCTGTTTGCTGCTTTGTAATTGCCCTAATTCAAAACTCTTTGTTTAAGCGGACAGATTCTGCCCCCCACAGACCAAAGGTCTGCTCTAGGGTGGGTGTAGCTATTGGCTTTAGTATTTAAAGTAGGTTGCCGAGGCGGGATGCTTCTCACTGTGGGATAATAAGGTGAGGACTGGAATGAGCCAGGGAAAATGCTATGGTCTAGAAAGTCTGGCCATGCAAAGGCACAGAAGCAGCCTCTCAGAAACCTCTCTCGGTGAAGCTCCGTGAGGTCCCAGATACAGTGTCGCTCATCTTCTCCTTCAGCTCTCCCGCACTGATCCAGTGTCTGACACTGAATCCGTGAACAGATGTGGAGGCAACCACCATATTTCAGTTGGAAATGGCTGCTCAGCCCAAGGAGAAACCTGAGAGGCAGCGAAGCCACAGGGATATTGTAGGGTCATTGTCACAGGGCTCGGGCTACTCAGGGAGGCTGGACTCCGGATGTTTGATCATGTTTACCCCAAGCTGCCATCCGGCGGGTGTCAGGTTGTGGGAAGCCATGGGACACCGCTCCAGCGGAGGGGAAGCTCGGTCCGAGAGTGGGACACCGCCGGAGCTGGCTCAGGGTCCCTGGGCCTAAGGAGACCAGGACTCTCGGGTTCTCAGGCTCTTGGGCATCCAGGCGCCACTGGGATGCTGCAGAAAAGCTAAGAACGGAGTGGGGACCCACGGGGCTGGGTCTAGCCAGGGCAGAAGGGGATAAAGGGGGTTTCTGGCTGGTCCCATGTGGGGAGTCCTTGGCTAGACAGCGGTAGGTAGGCTTGAGCTTAGTGGTGGAGGTGGCTGGGAGCGCAGGGAGGCTTTCTACAGGAGATTAGAATGCAGCTCTGTAGGCAAAGACCTCTGTGGCTCCCCATGGCCGATCCCGATGAAAAGGGTCCATGGTTTTAAGACATTTATTGTCATGGCGGAAAGTGAGTGAGTAAAACCATACCCTACTTCTCAGAGTGGGCCTGAGATTAAATACCATTTGCAGGGAGAAATGTCTGGAAAGAAAAGTTCATTGGCTAAGCCTCCAGGCCTTTAGGTACCTCATTATAATGGAGATCTGTGGTCATATCCTCTACCTGTGGAGGGGCTTGGGGTGTTGCCCTTATGTGACTGATGGCCACAAGTTTATGGAGGGCTGTGGCTTGTGACCAGCCTGGTTTCCTGGGAGTCAGGTGAGACGCCTACGGTCCCTTTAGGGTCACCGGAATTTCAAAACTCTAGGGTGACTTTCATGGTCCCACAGGATATGAACATCTGGTGTTTCTTGTATGTGTATTCCATCCAGGTAATTTCCAGAAAATTGAATGGGAGAGATGCAGAACGATTGCACAAGAAGAATGGATATGATTTTAGTCACCCCACATCTAGAATTAAAGTCTAGAAAAATCTTTCTAGTAATAAGAACACTTCGCTACTAAAATGGAATTTGTTAGGAAACCCATAGCTCCAGTCTTTGAAGCATGGAGACAGTCTGGCAGGCGGTGTGTTGAGATGCCAAGAGCAGTAATTCCATGCAGAAGGAGAGGTCTGTCCAAGTGCAAGATCTGTCATTCTTTAGAATGGTGCTACACATTAAGTAATCTGTCTGTAATCACTGGACAATTAAATTGCCAGCACAGTCATGGCAATCTGATTGCCACCGACATAAACAGAATCACCAGATTGCAACTGGATGTCTCGTGGCTCTTTTGGAAAAAGCTCTTTTGACATTTCAACAATGGTCCGAGTGTCTGTCCATCACTGTGGCTCCAACCTGAGTCACCTCTACAGGCATGTGAACGTACACATACAGCAGTGCACACACACATATACAGACGCTTGCTTACTGAGTTATCTTATGTCTGAGATATAACAATATTGACTGACAGAACAGATAAGCTTTTTAATTCTTTATTTTTCATCTGGGCCAGGATTGTCAGTCATTTGCAGTTAGAAGACATAGACACAACTCTATACAAACTATATTCCTAGGCATCTATGATCTGTTGTTTTTACATTTTTAATTAAAATGTAATTAAACTACATCTCTCTTCCCTTTTCTACCTCCAACCCCTCTCACGTCCTGCTCCTCACTCCCTCTCAGGTTGATACTGCTGGCCTTTTTTTTTTTTTTCTTTTCTTTTTTTCAGAGCTGGGGACCGAACCCAGGGCGCTCTACCACTGAGCTAAATCCCCAACCCACTGCTGGCCTTTTTAAAGTCATTTTTAATTATTTACTTGTGATGACGTATGTACCTATATGTACACACATGTATAAATATATAACTATAACCTGCTGGGTCCATTCAATGTTCCTCCAGTCATTCAATTTGATTTCAGGAATGACCACTTGGTATTGGATAACTAGTTTGGGGGAATCATCTCTGAGAAAGACTAATTCTCTTCCTCTGAGTAATCCTTAGTTGCCTACAGCTCTTCATGTAGACATAGCTCCTGTAAGATTTTCCCCTTCTACATAAGCATGTGACTATTGTATTGTATTCATTCAGGCCTTGTTTAGGCAGCCATATTGCCAAAGTACAACAGATGTCTCTTTCTAAGAGATATAGTGGCTTTAGGAATCTTTCAGAGATATTCCCTGAGCCTGGGATCCAAGAATTATTCACTGCATTTTGACCATCTGTGGCTTTCTATGACACTCTCTATTGGCTGCAAAGAAAAGTTTCTCTGATGAAGAGTGAGAGCAACAGTTATCTGTGGGGATGAGGATTCTTTTTAGAACACAGGAATTTTGCTGGCCTAGTCAAGTGGAAGTTATAGGTTCCTCTCTAAGACTTTACTAGCCCTGAGTAGTCGACTGAGTTTCCAGTACCAGGCATGGTTTCCCTCTTGTTAGGCAAGCCTTAAATCTCATCAGGTGTTCAATGGTTACTCCCATGATATGGCCGCCACTATTGTACTTTTCGGAATGTCTTTACATGCTGGTCACGGTCGCAGTTCCTAGGCACGACAATTAGTTAAGTAAAACTGTCATTCACTGCAGCTGTTCTCGTTTCTACAAACTGAGTATCTGTCACTGATCCTGTAACGCCTGTCATTTGAAGTATTTCTGCTGCTCAGTACCTTTCTCCTCTTTGTGCTATTAGAGATCCACCTCTCTGTGTCCCAGGAGCAGTGAAAGGCTCAAGCGGAAAATCATTTCCTTCTGGTCAAGAGAGTGGACCCTGACCAGAACTGCGACTTAATATCCCTGAGGGATGCTCCCTTAGCCAAGTGATTGACCTGTCCAGCTAGAACATCAAACCTCTGCCCAGGTCAGGGTCTCACTCTCTTTATCTGAAGGAGATAATGTTTCTCCTTGGGGCCCTTCCCGTCTTTGTAGAATGTGGAGATGGTCTCACACGGTTCTTAGGTGTTCCTATTTTCCTTTCTAGTTCTATTTGGCAAGTGTCTCTTGACTTTCCTTCAAACTTCCACCCGTCAAAGGCGTCCTTTATTCCGTTACAGTACTTTACTCCTTAGCAACCACCTCTGCTGGGTCACATCTGATCCTGCGTGCAGTCCCCTGTTTCATTAGCACCCTCAATGTGTTAATCTTTGTTTAAATTTCCTACTTGTTAATCCCTCAATCAGGGCCCTGCCCGAGTCACTGTCTCCTGTTTGTCTTGCCTCTTTGTTCTGTGTTTTTCCTTGCCTGTTAGCATGACTTCGATTCATTTTTTTTGCTGAAGCATGGACATGGTATTTGGGGAACTGGGGATGAAAGCATCTGGGCCTTTGATGTGACGATGCGTTAAACTGCTAAGGATTGGGGCTATGATTAATCAGTGTGTGTTGTGCCTGCTAGGGACAGAGTTTTCAGATTCCTCTCATACCTGTTTGTTTGTTTGCTTGTTTGTTTTGCTTCCTTTCTTTTTTGGCGAGGGAACTGGATGGAACCCAAGGTCTCTTGCACGATAGCCAATGCTCTACCACTTCTGAGCCTTATCTGAAGCCCACCTCTGGGATGGCTCCCTCTTCTGCGCAATGCCGCTCTTGCAGCTAGAATCCACTATTAGTCTCCTGGAGTCCTGTTAGTAATGTAATATGCTGTGAATGGGGCATGGATCACAATCTTCCAGCTATGGGTCTGTTTGTCAGTCTCTGAAAGGGGCTGTTACTTAGGAACTTAACCTTCGAAACAGCCTGTGATATCCAGCCTTACCCGTGGATTCACAGACAGCCTCTCTCGTGCTCACTGCCTCACCCATAGCTAATCCCACTTAAAGACAGGCAGGGTAGGGGGATAGGGCTGTCTGCATTCTTTTCCCTAAGGAGTAGACTTTTGTTATGAGGAGCCACAGATCTTCAGAAGGCCCTGGGAGTACAGACCAGAAAAGTCTGTGCTGCTGACTGGTCTCCAGCATGTGTTTCTTACCTCCAGCTACTCTACCCTCCCACCTGGGGCAGATCAGAATCAACAGCTGATTCTGCCTATAAGGTTATGACCCTGGCTGGCATCTCTGGCCTGTCTGTCCAAATGGTAAGAGGTGTCTTACCCAGTGACATATGTTCTCCTATGGGTCCAAGATGAGTGGTTGATTTGGTTTTTCAAGACCATTCTTCTTGTAAGGGTGACTGTAGCACTTTCTAACTCTTTGCATGTCAGAACTGGGGTCTGAGAAGCCCCAGCATTGCTGCTTCGCATGGTGGATGGTGTGATTCTATGAATAGCTGCTTCCCCTTCGAAGACAGAAAATGTTCTAGGTAGCATTTAGCTACAGTGTCAATGGCATTAGCAATAATTGTGCTTGCTTGCCTTTTATTTTTCATGTCATGTTGCCAAAGCAGACTGCTTCCTTTTATATGCATTCAAAACACCAGTTCAAAGCAGATGTTATGATAGACTGATGTTCACATTAGTCTATTCATTCAGATGCCCATCCAACCATCTACAGAAAACAAAGTGGTTGGTACAGAACTTTAGTCAGGCCAAAACTTGGGTTGGGAGGTATGAAGCCCCCCAATTTTGATATTTTCTTGTTAAATGTACCTCTACCTTCTGTGTCCAATGGTGACAGTGGCTCTAAGCTGCTATGTGTTGTAATATGGTCTTAGTCAGGGTTTCTATTCCTGCACAAACATCATGGCCAAGAAACAAGTTGGGGAGGAAAGGGTTTATTCAGCTTACACTTTCACAGTGCTGTTCATCACCAAAGGAAGTCAGGACTGGAACTCAAGCAGGTCAGGAAGCAGGAGCTGATGCAGAGGCCATGGAGGGATGTTTCTTACTGGCTTGCTTCCCCTGGCTTGCTCAGCTTGCTTTCCTATAGAACCAGTCCAAGGGCAGCACCACCCACAATGTGCCCTCCCAACTTTGATCACTAATTGAGAAAATACCAAACAGATGGATCTCATGGAGGCATTTTCTCAACTTAGGATCAACTTTCTCTGTGACAACCCCATCTTGTGTCAAGTTGACACACAAAACTAGCCAGTACAAATGTGTGTCTCTATGTGCTGTGTCCAGTGGTGACAGTGGCTATAGGCTATTCTTTTCTGATATTAGATGAAAGGAAAAGTCAAGAGGAAAGGGGCAGGTTCTGTACTCTAGGCTGGATTTCTAAGGATGACTATTTAAATATACAGTTGAACAAACTCATCGTTGTAGAAATAGAGGGGGAAGAAAGGGTAAGCTGGGTCTTCGAGGAGCTGAGAAGGACAGTAGAGATGAATGGAAAAGAATGTAGTGTATTGAGACCCACTCCATGTTTTTCCTTTTTCCACTCCCTCCCATTTTTTTCTGTCTCCCATTAACCTAAATAAGACGCAGGAAGAAGACGTCCTGACAATTAGTGAGTTTACCCGTGAATGGCAGAATGCTGTCATGGGAGCACACATGTCATAAGCTAACTAGCGTGTTAGAAGAGATTGAGGTGAGGGGAAGATTTGAAGGCAAAACAGGGAGATTCAAAGAAGACACTAATCCTTGGTCACAAGGATCACTAAAGCGGCCACACAGTCCACGGTTAGACAGGCAGCTGCGGAGTATGCAACCTTGCAAGCTGCCTTTCATAGGCTCTTGCTAACCTTGCGTGAGATTAAAAGCCTAGCGGATTCTTTGTGTTCCTTGCTATTGGGCATGCATCTCGTCCTTCACAACTTTCTCCCCTTGTAGTATTTCAGTTAGAACTTGACCCAGTTTTATCCAAACCAAATTTCACATACCCTACACTGGCATTCTGGGCACGTGGCATACATTTCTAGCTCTTTGGGTTTTAAGATCCGTCATTACACTAAGTCTGTACCTGTGACTTCCCTAATTTATGTCCCCACGTCGGTCACAGCCGATGGGTATTACTCAGTGCATGTCTCAAACACCTTGACTCTAGCCATGTGTCAATGTATGCTGTGCCCACCCTTGCTTGTTGGAGTCTGTGGTATCTCGCAGGTGCTGAAGGTAATTGTTGGGTCTTCAGTTCAGGATGTTTATTTTTAAGCTTTCGTTGACATCCATCCCTGTGCCTTAAGAGAGCTCCAGAATATAAATTCTGAAGTCGAGCTCATCTCAAATTCTGTCTCTTGTTTTATCTGGCATAAAAATAAGCGAAGACAATTTTTCCTCTCAATTTTGAGTGATGTCAACCACCACTTACAAAGGAGGAAAGGGACTCTGAAACCTTTAGATTGGACACATTATTTTAATGATTACATTTTTTAAGTACACCTAGACATAAACTGAGGTATGACTATTTTATGCCTATGTAACTAAAAGGCCAAAGCAAAAACTTGTAATGCAGATGAAAGTATACGACCAGAGCAAGCAAACTGTTAATTTACTATGGCAAGCAGCTCTGGTCCACTGACGCTGAGCGGTCATTTCCGGATCGTTGTTCTGTTGAGCATCTAAAGGCCCAGCTAAGGTGCACATGGTACTTGACTGGCAGCTCAGCTGCCTCTCCCTCGGTCCCCACCTGCCTCCCTGAGCTATGGACCAACCCCAGTTTCCCAGCTCCTCTCCCATAGCTGCTTTCCATTCCCTCAGCGCGAACCCTGGGACTGTAAAACCTCCATGGCGATGCATCTCTTGTTTCCATCCACCTCTGTTTCCGTCACAGTTTCAGAAAATGATGTATGGCTGAATATTCATAGCACTCCTTGGCTACACTGCCAATCAGACGGCGCGTGCACCTTAGCTTGTCCCTCAGCTGCTCAGCAGAACAGCACCCCGGAAATGAGAAGCCCCACAGCAGAGCCCTTCACTGGCAAGACTCCTCAGCCTCCTGCTACAGAACCCACTCAGCTCTCACTCCAAGGAGCCAAACTACCTCCTCTATGGTATTGGATATGACTATGACTGTTAATTTATTATGTTTTCCACCAAAATATTTGCCTCCGGACTTCCATTCATTTTCTTTAATAAAAAAAAAATCACCTGTACTACCTCAGTGGATATTTATAAACCACCTTCTCACTATGAAGTACGACGTATAATATCTGTACTGGCTAGTTTTGTGTGTCAACTTGACACAAGCTGGAGTTATCACAGAAAAGGAGCCTCAGTTGAGGAAATGCCTTCATGAGACCCAGCTGTAAGGCATTTTCTCAACTAGTGGTCAAGGGGGGAGGACCCAGCCCATTGTGGGTAGTGCCATCCCCGGGCCAGTGGTCTTGGGTTCTATAAGAAAGCAAACTGAGCAAGCCAGGGGAAGCAAGCCAGTAAGAAACATCCCTCCATGGCCTCTGCATCAGCTCCTGCTTCCTACCCTGTGTGAGTTCCAGTCCTGACTTCCTTTGGTGATGAACAGCACTGTGAAAGTGTAAGCTGAGTAAACCCTTTCCTCCCCAACTTGTTTCTTGGCCATGATGTTTGTGCAGGAATAGAAACCCTGATAAGACAATATCCAAGGCTAAAGTGTGTCCCAGTGCTGGCCATGGCCACAGAAATTCAGAACTGGAACTGACCCAAGTTTATCACTAAGGCATCTCGGAAAAATCAATAGGGTACAAAAGTGGGTGTTCACCATATTAGTCAGGGTTCTCCAAAGGGACAGAACTGATATAATGAGCAGACCCACATGCTCATGTGTCTGTACACACACACACACACACACACACACACACACACACACACACACACACAGAGGATTTACTGCATGGCTTACAGAATGTGGTCTGGGTAATCCAACAATGACTCTCATACTGGAGAGGCTGAAATCCGCTCAGTCCCTAAGGCCGAGTGTCTCAGTATTTCCAGTGGAACTGAAGAGTCACTGGTCTTCAGTCCACATTGGAAGCTTGTATAATGGGTTTTAATGCCACTGAATGAACGTGTGGCAGCCACAGGATAGATGGACTTTGGAGCAAAAGTGAGGGCAAGCAGGCAAAAAGCAAAATCCTCCCTTTTCCCTGTCCTTGGATCTGAGCTGTGACTGGAAGGTGCCCCTCGTGGTTACGCAGGCCTTCCTGCTACAGATAACGTGGAGGAGAATGTCCCTTACCAAATGGCCCAGCGGCTTGTGCTTTAGGTGATTCAAAATCCAGTCAGGTTGGCACCCACAAAAACATATGGGAGAAGAGGTTTTGGAATTGCCGCACATGGGTATGGAAGCTGAGAAGTCTCAATCCCTCTCTGGCCAGAGAACCAGGAAGGAGGGATATAACTCACTCTGGGAACAAAATTAGGGGAAGGGGACATACAAGCCCCAGGTCAAAGGACCAAAGACCAGGGGCTCTGAGATCTGAGGGCAAGTAAAGGAACATGTCGCAGGTCCAGAAGGCCCCCGCCTGCCTCCCCATCTCCTGCTGCTCAGATCTAGTGCCCCGGATGGGCTGTGATGCTCACACACATAGGTGAGGGCAGATCATCTACAGTCAAGCTGGGCGGTTTCAGACCCAGGGACAAGGGACTGAGGTGCATATGTTACACACCAAAGCAGAGCTGGTCTCCAAGTTCTCCCAGCATCCCTCATCCCCAACCTGGCATATCCTGCCCCCAACCTTGAACTTTCCAGCCCTCGAGCTGGGCTTGCCCTTCCCCCAAAGGCTCTTCCCTACACTATCCAGACATTTGGTCTCTCACACTCATCTCCTTCCCTTCACTCTCTGTGCATGCACCCTGTCTCTCTTTCTCTTTCCCTTCCCCACCCCTTCTCTCACCATGGTGACTCCCCTGGTCTCCTTCCTTAGGCCCAGTGAACTTGCCCACCCAAGAGAGCAGCTTCCCAGCAAACATGAACCTAATATAATCTAATCTTGCTTGAATTGGCAGAGAAATAACCTATCCCAACTTACCAATTCAAATTCTAGAAACATCACCTTAGCCAGTCAAGTTGATCAACACAGAGAATTGTCATCACACCAAATTCCCTTGAAAGTCCTGTGTCAACATTCAGCCAGATGTGGACACCTCTCTTCACTAGCCTACACTGTAATTCCATCCTACCGTCTAGAACAACACACAAACACTCATTCACCTATGTGAAGGCAAATCTTGTCATTCCTTAACCTGCCCTCACCCAGAAAACCCTCTCAGTCCCTTCTGCCTTTTTCTCCTGGTGCCGAGTGAAGGAGAATTGTCTCAGTGGCTTCTTTGATGGGTTCTGCACACAATCCAATTTTCTTAATGGAAATGTCAATGAATTTATGCTATCCGTGGGGCTTATCTCAGAGGAACAGGTTTTTAATATCAAATTTGTTTCAGGAGTTAACATTATGAATGACTCCAACCTAATGCTGTGGAATAATTCCACTGAGAAGGTAGGGATGGACCGCGTCTTAGCTGATACGAAGCATTCACAGATGTGTACATCTATAAATGTGATATGCATATGAGTTTTATTTATGTCATCTTATTACTAAAGGAAAACAATGGGAATGCCTGATGACTGGGAGAACTCAAAGGAAGTGGGAGTTTCTAAACCTCAGTCGATCCTGCAAGACAGGATGTCTCCATTCCTAAGCCTTAAAGAGCAGAACAGCAGCTCTGGTGGTCAGGAAATACCACCCCATTGGATCAGCATGTAAGAACTTAGAACCACTGACTGTCCCCTTCCAGCCCCTCAAACCCCAGCTTTGTATCAGGGAACATTTATAAGGCCCGGAAGGACCAGGGTATCCTAAGGCCAGGTCATGATCTTCATTCCAGGGAACAGTCCAGGGTGGACTCACCCACAGGCCTTTCCCTAAAGAAGACTGAGCTGAGGTAGAGGCCAATACCACTTTGAAGGTCTGGCTCCTTTGTGGTTGGCGAGACGTGTGTTTGCAGGTGCACCTTTGTGTCCTTGTCAGCACGGGTATCAGCTGTTGGTAGTCACGACACTATATAAGAAAGGGACCACTGTACAGAATGACAGCGACACTTTTGTGATTAATTCTCCTCTCCCACAGCTGGCTGTCCCAACTCCCTGATTAAAGAGCTCCATCACTTCAGGATCCTTGGAGAAGAGCAGGTGAGTCATCCTTCCAAAGGCTGCATCATAGTGTCATGAAAGATAGACACTAATGAGACAGTTTGGACCCTCCCTGGGGAGGCAGCATGTGTCTCCTGACCCACAGCACCCTGAAATAGGAAAGGAGGCCATGCCAGAGACACATGTGGGGACACCTTCCCCCTCCTCTAGCCATCAGACCTGACAGGTTATTAATTGGTACATCTGCTCCCTGCCAGAGCATTTCATCTCAAGACTGGAGTAGTAAGCAGGCCCTGCATAGTGGTACATGAACAAACCAACACAGGGACAAATCATGCCTAAGGGATCAATAGGCACAGACACTCCTGATATGTCTGTGAGTGGGTGTGCAGGCTCCCACGTACCCAGTGTGTTGCTTATACTTTATAGCAGCCACTCGCTGTGTGCAGGTGACTATGTGACATAAAAAGGATGGTACACACACATACACACACACATATGCATACACACATGCATACACACATGCACATACACATACACCCACACCCACACATACACACATGCATACACACACATACACACATGCATACACACATGCACACACATATACACACATGCATACACACATACACACATGCACACACACATGCATACACACATACACACATGCATACACACATGCACACACATATACACACATGCATACACACATACACACATGCATACACACATGCACACACACATGCACACACACATACACACAAACATATTCTTGCTTATACTTTTGACTACATAAAACAAACTTGGCTCACTGTATTTCTGGGTTCACATCTATAGATTCAGACAATCTCAGAATGGAAATGTTTAGGAAACACATCAGGAGCACAAAGCCTGAGAAGATGACCCAGAGGACAAAGCCACTTACCATACGAGTGTGGCCTGAGTTTGAGTCTCCAGGACCCATGTAAAGCCAGACACAAGACGCAGTGTCCCTATAGGAGGACAGGGGAACCTCTGAGCTAGCTACAACAGCCATGTGTGACAAAGGGATCCTGCTCCAAACAGGGGGAAATATGAGAATTGATACTCAAAGTTGTCCTCTGACTTCCACATAGGACATATGCATGCCTTTCCAAGATCATACACATGCACACATGCATCAACATTACAATAAAAACTAGTAAAATTTTGTAAATGTTATATTATATGTCTATAGTATTTGCATTCTGTTGGGCATCATTAGTACTCTGAGAATGATTTAAAGTACATTAGGACATGTATATACATTGTATCTAAATACTATTCCACCACTCAATGTAAGGAAGTGACTTGAGTATCCCCAATGTTTTGTATCCAGTGAGAATACTGAAACTAATCCTCATGGAAACCAAGGGACAACTGACCCTCTCTCAATCCTTCTAGGAACCTACAGAGTCTATATCACTGTGTAATCTTGACATTTAATTGCCTTTGCAATATTTACACTAAATAATTGGTAACGTTTTGGCTGGCCTAAGTGATGCTCCTCTGTTGACTCTTACTCTTTGCCAACCCTAACCAATTCCAAGGGCAATTGGAATGGCACTGATTCAGTTTTGCCAATGAATTCTGGGTTGTATTTTGGTTTGTTTCATGTCTAAGTTTCCTTACTTGTTGTTATGATAAGACACCCCTATAAAAAGCAACTCAAGAGACAAAGGGTTTATTCTGCCCCTCAGTTCAAAGGTAAAGGAAGGTAAGTGAAGGGGACAGAAGCTGGAAGCCTCTGCTCATGTCACATCCAGTTAGGAAGCAGAGAGAGAAGAGTGTTGCCTGCTGTTTAGCTCTCTTTCTCCACTCACACAGCCCAGGGAATGGCTTCCCACCTCAATTCATGGGTGTGGCTTCCCACCTCAATTCATGCAACAAAGATAATCCCTCAGAGGCATGTGCTAAGGACCATCTCCTGGTACCTCTACAACTCATAAAGTTGACAGTTAAGTCAACCATCACAGTGTGTGTGTATGACAACATGCCATTGCCTGTTACTGATATGAGATTGAAACCAGAAAGGGCCAGGGAAGGATAAGCATTTGGGGTCTTTACCACATCATTGAGTTAACAAGTTAAAGTATGCTTCCTTGATTCCTTATAGTTTAAGCTTCTAGAAATGCAGACATAAATGTTCATTCAAGTCCAAGCTATGTCTCCCTGTATTACAGGTACGAGTTGTTATGTGGATCCTCCATGCATTCCACTCCACAATAACCTCACAGCCATTTTCAGTGAGAACCTTAGAGTTCTTGAAAGAACTGCTGTTACCCGAGTGCTCTGTTCAGATAATGGAGCCTTCTCTCTAACTTACAGCAATGTTTGCAAATTGTTTCCATATTTATTTCAGACTCTCTGTGTAATTAATAGGGAAAGAAGCCAACTGTAATAATCTTCTTGGATTTACATGCAAGTTGGGCCACTTTGCATTCTCCCAGAATTTAATCAAGCAATAATCAAAATTAATAATGCCCTGATTAGTTATGGCAATATAGTAAGTACATCACTGTAATATTGATGTCTATGTCCTAGAAAACCCAAACTTTCTCCTTTCTCTCCTTTCATTCCAAGGAAGATGGGAAAGAAGATAATACTGAGCACCTACTGTATGCTATGAATCATTGAGCACCTACTATGTGCTAGGAATCATTCTAGGCTATAATAGATAGAGGTTTATAAAAAGGAATTCCTATCAGTATTATGTTAGGCTGGTAAATTAAGTCTATAGACAGACATGTTCAGTGTATATCATGGTGGTGGTGGTCACTGTCCTGGAGAAATATAAAACTAAAGAGAGAGTATGACCAAGGGAGAGCTCCGATTCCTTGCAGAGTGATCGGGGAACAGAGGAGAGTGGATCCAGGAGACTGACTCTACCTTCCTCTGAAAAAGCAGAAAGATGGGGAAAAGAAGAGAAGAAAGACAAAGAGGATTACACATCCCATTGGGCTGGTGATTGAAAAAAATAGTTATTAGCTAAAGAATGAATACTGGATCCAGGGTATGAAGGGAGGAGCCTGATGGGGAATGACAAAGTCAAGAGAAATCCAAGGATGCTGGCCAGCTGAGCTAGGATGAGGGCAGAACAAGTGAAGCTTGTTAGGAGTTAGCTTGTTAGAAGCTTGAAGTGAGTTAGGATAGATAACCACATAGCCACTAAGCTCATCTGGAACCTTCACTGCAGAAAATTCAGAGGGTGATGGTGAGCTAACTGTGGGAGAACTGGGAGGAGAGAGAGAGGAGGCGGGAGCCTGAAGCTAATGGGGAAATGGTGGCGTATACAGGCTGATGGCCTGGAATAAATGCTGATGGGTTAGAAGGAGAAAAGGAGAAAGGGAGTCCTTGGGCCCTTGCCATCCAGAGTCAATAAGGGGAGACTATAAGAAATATGAAAATGTAGTTATGGAAAAGGGGCTTAAGTCTTGAAATATGGGAGATGAGTCTCAGAGGTTGAGGCAGCTAAAAGATGGAGGAAGGTACACAAGGTCTTCCTTGTTCAGGATCACTGAGAAGAGATGATATGCGCTTCTGGACTTCCTCCATGACTTATATAAACAGGGCAGATTAGTAGGGAGAATGACATTTTTAATGGAACACAAGACTGGCAACATACCACACATGTTACAGTGAGGCTCTGGAGAAAAAGCAAGTCTATTTCTGCAGGGGCATGATGGCTCCTGGGAACAAGGGACACTCTCTAGCTTTTCTCTGTGTTCCAGGCAGCATATAGTAGGTAATAAAATGAAACCTCCATACAAATGTGTGTCACGTTCTCCTCGGAGAAATCACTTGGACTCAGCAACCTGGGTTTTCCTTCTTACAGAAAAAATAATGGTCAGACATTTCTCAGAGTTTCTGTAACAAGCGAGATTGCATGTTTCCGACTGTAACTATTGTTTACATCCGCCAGTACAATCAAATAGCATCAACAGAGCAGGCCTTCAAATAAGCCTAGTGCCCATCTAACACATGACTTAATAGAGCTGACACAGGTCCTGGCTCCTGACTGTATTCAGTGCTGCATGACAGACATACAAGCCAACCATTACTTCTTCCTGTGTGACTTCTTTCTATTTTCATCAGTTTACTGGGCATGTTGAGATTTGGATTAAAAATGAGTCACTGGGTGTCTTATCTTATGGGTTCCATTGCTGAGAAGAGACACCATGACCAAGACAACTCTTACAGGGACATTTAATTGGGGCTGACTTACAGGTTCAGAGGTTCACTACATTATCATCAAGGCAGGAGCATGGCAGCATCCAGGCAGTCATGGCGCTGAGAAGGAGCCAAGAGTTCTAGATCTTGATCTGAAGGCAGACAGGAGAAGACTAGCATCCTCAGGCAGCTAGGAGGAAGCTCTCTTTGCCCACCCTCACAGTGACACACTTCTTCCAACAAGGGCACACCTACTCTAACAAGGCCACACCTCCTAATAGTGCCACTCCCTGGGCCAAGCATATTCAAACCACCACACTGGTTTGAAAAGACAGTGCAGTTTGTAGAGTGCTTGATATGGAAGCACAAAGAGCCAAATTTAGACCCCAGAACTCAGATAAAGAAAGTTGGGTGTGGTGACATTCACCTGTAATTCTAGTGCTGGATGACATAGAAACACAGACAGGAGGATCTGCATCACTGGCCAGCTAGTCTATGCTCCAGGCCAGTGAGGGAACATGTCTCAAAAAGCAAGGTAGCTGGTATCCTGAGGCACAACACCTGAGGTTGATTTATAAATATGTATATATATATATTTACACAAAAATGAAAACACAGGTACACATAAACATGTGCACACATAAACATGCACACATGTACCCACATAAATATGTACTCATGTACATTCATAAATATGTATACACACAAATATACACATATGCATATACATGCACACATGTGCATACAAACACACAAATATGCACACATGTACATACTCATATGCATACACATGTTCACACACACAAGTGGGCATATACAAACCTACAAAATAATCACTAAGTTCTATTAACTATTCCCTTCTAAAATAAAACTTAAAATCTTTAAAATTTAGAATAATTTAAACTTTAATTTTCATTTTTAATATTGTCTTTTACCAGTGTATATGACTCTATGCTATGTCATGCAGTACTCACGGATAACAGAAGGACGGCATGAAATCCCTGGGCACTGGAGTCACAGATGGCTGTGAGCCACCATGTGGGTGCTGAGACTCAAACCTGGACCTTCTTCAGGAGCAGCCAGTGCTCTTAACCGCTAAGCCATCTCTTCAGCTCCTGATGTGTTTATTTTAGCTTCTTGTTCTTTTTCTGATTTATGTTCACAGTTCAGTCTTAGAAACTCAACCATTGAACAAGGATTTTTAAACACCTCAGATGAATAGAATCATTATAAAGTTTGAATTGAGTCCCAAAGCAGGTGTCACCTGTGAAGCACATGGGGTTTGGACAGCTCTCAGAAGGCCTACTTTCCAGGTGCCAGTGAGCTGTGACCACAGAAAGGAAGATGGCTTGTGTTGGTTCCCTGAGAGTGGACATGCTTTACTCCCAAGCCTTCTGCAGATAGTAAATGGAAATACCATCCATTGCTCCCTGACCGGTGGAAGAGAGATGGGACATGAACAGATTGGGAAGAATGTAAAGAAAACATGCCACTACAGAAACAGCATAACACCACAAGGGAAATTTACATCTCCACCTGATGTGTGTGATCAATTTGGAAATTGTGATGGATGATTAAGAAATCAATTACGGGGTTGGGGATTTAGCTCAGTGGTAGAGCACTTGCCTAGCAAGCACAAGACCCTGGGTTCGGTCCCCAGCTCCGGAAAAAAGAAAAAAGAAAAACAAACAAACAAACAAAAAAAAAGAAATCAATTACATCATTTCAATGGAGAGCAGCCAAGTTCAAAGTTCATGCTTTTATCAATTACTTCTTGATTGCTCAGATAAAACATATGGCTTAGGCAACTTACATAAGGGTTTATTTGAGGTTTGCAGTTTTAGAAAGTTAGGAGTTTATGTCTGTCATGTTGGGAGCATAGCATCAGACAGACAGGCAGGCAGGCATGGCTTTGGAGCAATAGCTAAGACCTTACATCTTGTGTCCACAGCACAAAGCAGATAGAAGGAGCAGTGAAAAGTGCAAGAATCCTTTGGAACCTCAAAGTCCACCCCCAATGACACACCTCCTCCAACATAGCCATACCCACTCCAACAAGGCCACACCTCCTAATCCTTCCCAAACTATTCTACTAACTAGGGGCAAAGTATTCAAATATATGAGACTATGGGAGCCATTCTCATTCAAACCACCACAAGGCCCAAGGTGAAAAGTTTTGTAACTAAGCCCAGGGTTTCCCCCAGAGTTGTCAGGTAAATAAGGCTGTAGATATCTAGTTTTCTAGGCAGTATTTATGGTGGCAGATAATGAAAATCTAAATTAGACTAGAAAGGAATTAAACTTGAAAAGGGCCATTTGGCAAGGAAAAATGTTAGGCCCAATAATTAAAAGTCTTCATGAGTTTGAATTAAGTCATGTGCATATCTTGATTTAAAAGTCTAGAAAAATAGGGGATGCTCCTTGGAAGGAAAATACTAGGAGTTGGTCCCTCCTCTTGAGGAGATAAGGCCTAAAGAGGACAATGGGAAACATCACAGAGATGATGAGATCAACCTGAAAGTGCAAGTCAGTAAATGGTTCACCAACAAGAAGGAGTTCAAATTCCCCAGAGTGACCCCAAAGCCAGGAGCCAGACTGACCTAGAGGCTACTCTTCTACAAGTGAGGGCTGTTCCCAGCATCCCCACACAAAGACAGTAGTGAAAAGGAAAAAGTAAGAAAGAGGCAGCACAGGGGTCCAAGGAGCAGGGAGTCTGCAAGACCAAGGGAGGTGGATGAGTTTTGGGTAAGTCAAGAGAAAACATTTTAAGAAGCTGACTACATGGGACAGCTTGTTTCTCATGGATCAAGACCACAAGGAAACATGGAGGAGAGAGGGGAGAAGCCAAAATTGATGCATACTGGAGAATGGCCAATGACACTGGAGATTGTGACAGTGACACAGGACACATACCAAAGGCAACCCTCAGCATGGCACAGTGTCAGGAGTGGGGAAGATGCCCTCTACTGACCTCTGCAGAAACACATGCGGTCCTCTGAACCACTCGCATCTCTCACTGCAGAAGGCCTCCTTCACAGTACGGGCTGGCTCATGTTCAAGGGTAGACCACAGTACATAGAAGACCCTCTAGACCAGAAAATCGTTATAAAAACCTGAGTCATTCAGGTTCTGATAGGTTCATTAAATAAGTGTTCACTGGAATGAACCTGTTCTGGTGTCTCACCCACAGTTTTACACAAAGCTTGTGAACAAAAGTGTCATCCCGCTGCTCCCTTCTACTGGCCACATAACCACCTGGAAACCTTCAGGCTGCCTCAGCACTGGATGAAGAGACTTACTCTAAAATAAAGGGGGAGCTGTGAACAAACCAAACTAGAGAAAGTGTCCAGGGAGACAGAGGAAGGAAGGTTGGGTTGGCCATAAGGACCACAGTTCCTTCTGAGAAAATTAGAGCCAAATTCTACTTGCATTCAGGGTGGGGCTTAGGCTTGCCAACTAACCTAATACTACTCCAAGCTTTTGCTCTGGAACAAAGGAAATGGAAAACACATTGTAGGTAAAGGCAGCAGTGCCAGAGCCGTGCCCATCAAAATGGCGGGCTAGGAACTCCTGCTTACAGAGTCTGAGCAAGTCACATCAGCTAAAAACCCTTGGGAAGAAGGGATCTTGCATGGTTCCTGCCTTCCTAGTCTTGTCTTCCCTGAAGATACCCTGCTGTGTTTAACAGAGCACAGAAGAAACAAAGAAGCTAGTCAGTTTCCATTTTCTTCTCAAAGATTCTTCTATCCCCAGAAGCTGAGATACAAATTCTTGGCACCATCTCCATCCATGTCAGAGTACCCCAAGGGCTTCGTAACTTCCAATCCAGGATTCCTTCTGTCGCCCCCAGTCATTTCTCTGGCGTACACTGATGAGCTTCCTTCTTGCGTCCGATTTCGCCATCCTAATGATTGCGTTTTCTATGCAGAGAACAAGGTCCAGCCCTTTCTCTAGCCAATTCACTTCATCAGCAGCTGACAGATGTCCAGGGAAGCAAAGAACATTACTGGAAAAGGCACAGAGAACAGGCTCAGCAGGAGACAGAGCCACCACGGAGACCGTCACTAACTCTCAGACTAACGACCCACAAATGAGGAAAAACAAGAAGAAGATTACATATGATTTTAGGAGTGCTTAAAAAAATAATAATAAGCCTTCTAATGAGTGTGGAGAAAATAGGGCATTCCCTACATAACAAGGGGAAATATTCTAGGAAAAGTCACTGGTCTTTTACGTAGTTGTTCTTGGCATTTTTAACCCAAGCAAGTAAACAATAAATGGGTTTTAGTGGGTGGCTAAAGCAGTGAGCCAACAGTTTTTTGTTTGTTTGGTTTCTCTTTTTATCAAAATGGAAAAAGGAAGGGAAATGGAGGTATTGTTCTGAGCTAAGTTCTAATGTTGAATGCCTACATGGTACCAGTGTGGAATTTAGACTGTGCATCCCTGTGACCCCAAGGCTTCACCCATCGCCTTCCATGGGAAGGATTCAGGCAGGAGGCAAAGGGCTAGCACTGGTGTGGGGTACAGAGTACCAGTTTCCCAACAACAGGTCTTCTACCAGTGATCCAGGGAGGGCAAGTGACACATCCACCTGCCCCAAGGACCACCCTCATAGCTTCAGTTAACAGAAGCCAGAATCCATGCCGGAAGAAGGCAAAAGAGGCCCAACAGCTGTACCTGAGTGCCCCCAAAAGGATGCTCTGGAAAACACCAGGACAGCACAAAACCAGTCTCCAAGCAGTTGCCTGGGGGCAGGCAGCTCCTGGATGGCTGACAAGTCCTGACTCACTTTCACAGAACATCTGCCAGCTCTCCCCCATCCTGGTCTCAGCCTCCTTCCCCTGTTCTTAACATTTCTCTGACTTTTAAAATCTAGATTTCCTCTCTTGCTTTACTTTCCCCAGGAAAGCATGCAAATTAAGCCCAAGAGTGAAACAGAAAACAGAAGGCCACAAAAGCACAGTTCTTTCCTAGCCTGACTCCTCAGGCAATCACCCATGTTCTTTCATGGACTTAGCATGCAGTCTATCAGTAAAAAAGAAAAAGGAAGATCACTGGCCCACACTGGGCTTGAACCAGTGACCTCTGCCTCATTATTGAATGATAATCTGCTCAGTCCAACACTTCTAACTACCTTCAGGCCAACAAAATACAGGATCTGTTTCATCATACTATCCCATGAGTCATTATTTAGAATCCTAAAATATGATTTTGTTGAAATCCCAATAAGCCTGGTACTTTCAAATGAATATTTCTTGTTTTTAAGAGAATCTATGAGAGTCTATGTGAGTGCACACAAAAGAAGGAATTTTTATCCCACAAATAAGGTAGAAAGCATAAAAATAAGCTACGATTTTACTGAGGTGAGACATTCAAAATTGCATCTGTCATTATGTTTCCATGAACTATGAGCAAATGATTTGTTATTTTCCTTGGGTGAAGAGTCTCATGGCATGATTATTTTTTAAAAAGCTTTTGCAAATATTATGTAACAAAATATAAACTATTTTAGATACAATAGTTGATCTCAATTATCAACTTGAGACCTAGAATCACTGAGGGAAAGGACATGCCTGTAGGGCATGACTAAGATGAAAAGACCTGACCACTGTGGGTGCCACCACTCCCTTGGCTGAGCCCAAGTGTTCAATGCTCTCTTCATGCTGAAGGCAGACATGATATGACCAGCTGCTTCAAACTCCTGCTGCTTTGACTTCCCCATCATAATGTACTTGAAACTGTGAGCCAAAAATAAACCCTTCCCTCTTCAGTTGCTTTTTTCCAGGTGTTTTGATAACAATAAAAGTATGATACAAGTTATCTATGAACTATCTACTTTATGAAATCATGTCTGGAAATTTGTAAACTAGATTTAACCAAAGCTTAAATTAGAAGTTTGATAATCTAATATTAGTACACACACACACACACACACACACACACACACACACACACACACATACACACCATGTATTCCAAAGGCAAACAATAAGTTATTTGTGGCTAATTACTTGCTTTGATTTTCTTAGGCCTAGGCTATGTTACCATGTAGTCACATTCTCCAAATTAGGTCTGTTTATAAAGTGATATCCAAGGTTAGAAAGTAAACCCCCCCCATGGAAATAATGCAAGACGAGTTAAAGGAACAGCTGGTTTTGCCATTTGGAATCCATTTATCAATGACCTACCACAATTCCATAAATTTTACACTGAGGAAAACATAGATATTCTGCTCTACTTAGCACACTCTCCATGAAGCTTAGAGTGGTGTGCTCCCAATAAAATCTGTTTGTCATGCCCCTGAGAGGTTAAGAGGAGTCTGTGGAAATGTGGGTCATCTCTTGAAAGAAACTAAACAAGGCTGTTTGCTAATTACATGCCTAAATTATTTCCTTAGGGCATTAAGCTTGCTTCAAATACTATCACATTATTAGTTTTAGGTCAAAAGATTTTCTTACAAATTTCATAGAATAATGGTCTGTGTGTGTGTGTGTGTGTGTGTGTGTGTGTTTATGTATGGTGTGTATGTGTGCTTTGTGGTATGCGTATGTGCGTTGCTGTTGTTGTTGTTGTTGTTGTTGTGAGAATGAAACCCAGGCCGTCGTTCATGTTAGGTAAGTGCTCTACCAGTAAACTGCACCCCCCAGTTAAGAACAATTGTTTTTAAACTCATTTGTATAGATACACTTTTATTAATATCCATTGCTGTTATTTTATTAGAATTATTTAATTACTGAAACTTAATAGTTAGAGTCCACTAACTCATTCTGTTCTTACAGTGTATGCAAACTGCCGGTAAGCCGTGATTTGAGGCTCACAGTACAGATATCTATCTATACTATACCTATGGATGGATGGATGGATGGATGGATAGACAGACAGACAGACAGACAGACAGACAGACAGACAGACAGACAGTGAGAGAGATGGATACAGGATGGATATAAGGAGTCTGCATAAAAATCACTTCAAAGGGACTGAACTTCCTCAGAATAAAAAAAAATCTAACCAACCTAATTTCCTCCCCAAGAAAAAGCCCCACAATGAGGAGAAACCTGTGTAGAAGAAGAGCAGCGAAGGAAAGAGGATGTCTAGTTTTTAAAATGAGTGAGAAAACTGGAGGGTTGACTTGTACAGGAAACACTTGAGAAGCCAAGGCAGGAAAGCTACCTCAAGGTCAAGGCCAGCATGGACCCCAGTATGAGGCTCCATCTAATAAGCACAATGGGCTAGAGACAGCTTAGTTATAGAGTTCTTATTGTATATATAGGTAGGTAGAGAAAGGTAAAAATACACAGTCCTTCAATTATATAAATCATCTAATCCTTCAATGAAATACCTCATTTCCTACACTAATAACTACATAGCTTACTTATATTTCCCAGAAAGCCATCTCCTATGAAAATCTGTTTATAATATGTGACCATAGACTGTGCCATTGACAACACACATTGTGCATACCATTGTGTATACAGATCATTTGCATGTACATAAAGAGGTTCATTCAGCTCTCCTGTCTTGTTTCCATGGGACCAGAAAAGTGAGGGAATAGAGGAGAACTTTAAATTTATATCCACAACCTACACCTTCTAAATTAACTAAGCCATTGAGTGGGCTCTTCAACATTCCCAGGTACTTGTGTATCAGGTGTCAGAACTGAACATAAGTGTGACAGAAGTAATGATTTCTTTTTTATACTCCCATAACACACACACACACACACACACACACACACACACACACATACACACACATACACACACACATATCCATACCTCATTCCAGTATACTCCCTCCCTCCCCACCTAAGGGGAATGTATCACACTCAAACTTGACTTCTCTTTGTCTCCTACCAGGCAAGCAATCTGCCTGAAAGTTCTATCATTTCTACCTTTCCACATGTCCAGCTTCAACCACTGACCCCCCACCTCCACACCATCTCTGTGGTCCAGGCTGCCATCAGCACTCACGCTGACTGCCAAAGAGAGCTCAGGCAAGCATCTCTGCTTCTTGCATCCCCTGTGCCCTTTAGAGTCTATTTTGAGTGTTTCCGTCAGACAGATGCCTTTAAAACATCAGTCAAGTCGTACCAATCCTCTGCTCAGAGATCTCCAAGCCTCCTGGTATCTTTTAGAGAAACAGTCAGAGTTCTTACAATAGCCATCAGGGAGCCAGACATCCAGGATTCCCATGAACCCTGTGCCTTCACTGTCTCTCCTATTTCCTGGCTCACTCAGTCTCAATCCCACTGCTCTTACAAGCATCGCTCAAACCAGCCAAGTATATATGGCCTCAGGACCTTTGTCCCATCTGCTATTCTGGCTGCAGAACTCCTTCCCTGGGGAGCCACAGGCTTCCCTTCACATCTCCTTCAGATATCTGCTGAAGTGTGCCTCGTCTGGAAGGCTTTCCCCAAACACTGCGTATACTCGTGATGACCGTCTTCCCCCCAGGAGCCTATCCTATCCTTCTTTATTATTCCCCTTGCTCACTGCCCACTCAAAACGTTGTTCATGTTCATCTTTCGACCTTTGCTGTGATCACCTCATAGATGAGGACAGGGATCCTGGTGGTCTCCAGGGCTCCATCCTCAAATCAGGCCCTCGGGGGTATCTGATGGATACAGAGTGGACTCTCAGCAAAGGTTGCATAAACCAGTTAATAGCTTGGCAAATCCACTTCAGTGATCCGAGTTTAGAAGCCACGATGATCTGATAATGTCAGAACACTACCTTAGGAGCTGTGTGTTCCCATGAAATTCCAGTTTTTCTCCACGGGCCAAGGACACCACTACGGGGACCAGAGCTCAGACAAGAAGTCAGGCGTACAATGTTCCCGAAGCAGAGAGCGCCAGTTCGTTTTTGTCAACCTGACGTGAAACAGAGTCACCCAAGAGGGAACTTCAATGGAGGAATTGCCCCGATCACACTGGCCTGTGGACATGTCTACGGGGTGGATGTTTTTTTAATTGCTAATTGATATGAGAGAGCCTAGCCCAATATGGGGCGTGCAATCCCTAGGCATGTAGGCCTGGACTGTATATGAAAAAAAAAATCTCTGAGCAAGGCAGAGGAAGCAAGCCAGTAAGCAGCATTCCTCCCGGGTCTCTGCTTCAGTCCCTGCCTCCAGGCCCCTGTTTAAGTTTGTTTTGAGTCTGGTTTCCCTAGATGATGGGCTGTGACTGGTAAGCCACATAAGCCCTGCCTCCAAAAACTGCTTTTGGTCAGTGTTTTTATCACTGCGACACATAAGCTTATGGCGGTCTCTGTGGGGAACAGCCTAGAACTCTGACAGAAAAGACCTCAGGGTCTGGTGCCCCAAAAGGGTACTAAGTAAATGATGTAAGAGGAGATGGCTTCTAGTTGTCCCTACCCCAAACCCAGACAATGAAGAAACCCCAAAGGCACCAGTGTATGGATTTGCAATGGCAGCAGAGGGGAGGGAGGGTATCTCAGTGAGCCTGGTCACCTTCTCTTCTGTTGCAAAGTGGGCTCAAGACAAAAGTGAAGTGGGCATCTCCTGGGCCTTCCCAAATTATACTGCCAGACCAGGATCCCATCAAGAAGGGACATTTCACCTATCTCCTGACTCCCAGATTAAAGGGCCCTTAGGGAGAAGGGAATAAAGGCAGAGATTTCAGAATCCTCCCTGCCCTAAGGGTGTCTCTCCAATGGTAGGTAGGCCTGGAGACTGTTCTTTGATAGGTGAAGGACCTGGTGCTATAAACCTAGGCTGTGAAAGGAAGGAAGGGATGACTTTAGAAGTCTCTCTCCCAATAAGAGTACTTCCCTGTGTACATGAATGTGTTGCATGTACAGAGAGAGAGAGAGAGAGAGAGAGACAGAGAGAGAGAGAGACAGAGACAGAGACAGAGACAGAGAGAGTCAGAGAGAGACAGAAAGAGAGGCAGAGACACAGAGAGACAGAGATAGGCAGAGAGACAGAGACAGAGAGACAGAGACAGAGATATTGATTGATTGATTGGTTGGTTGATTTTCTGATCTAGCCCTATCTCCAGGCCTTCTCTCTCCCTCTCCGGACTCCTTTCCCACCCATCTTCCCTCTCATTCCTTTCTGCACCTTCTCTCTGGCCCAGCAGAAGTCTATGTCTGCTTGCATTCCTGTTCAGGAAGCTTTGGATGCACCATGGGGCTGGCTTGGTGTCTTAGTTAGGGTTTCTATGGCTGTGAAGAGACACCATGACCATGGCAACTCTTATGAAGGAAAACATTTAGGTGGGGATGGTTCACAGTTCAGAGGTTCAGTTCATTATCCTCATGGCCGGAAGCATGGCAAACACAGAGCTGGAGAGGTAGCTGAAAGCTCTACATCTGCAGTTCCACAGCAACAGGAAGCGACAGTGGCCCTGGTCCTGGCCCTGGCTTCAGCGTCTAAAAACCTCAAACCCCACCCCCAATGACACACTTCCTCCAACAAGACCACGCCCCCTAATAGTGCCACTCACTGTGAGCCACTGCGGACATTTTCATTCAAACCGTCCTATCTGGGTTCTCCATTCAAAGACTTGGCGCTGCTGAGGGTGAAGGTTGGATTGGGGTTGGAGTTACAGAAACCATGGTGTTGGCGGGACTGAGGTAATGGTGTTGGTGCGGCTGAGGTAATGGTGTACGTGCTATAGCTGCTCAGCCTTCTGTGTTTTAATGAAGCCAGTGGAAAGAGAACCAGGTAGAATACCAGGCGAATGCTCTTTGATTGGCAGTCCTCTTCTTCAAGCCCACCATCAACCTGCAGGTTGTCAACAACTACGAGGTCTGTTTTCTTAGTGATTATAAGACCCCATCAAATCTGGAATAGAAATATGCAAATATATTGCCTTAAAAGACTGATCACACTAATCATTTAATACACACATATACATCCTAACAGTTAGAGTACAGTTTATGGACACAGTGTCACAGAACACTAGATTTGGGTGAAAAAAATCTGTTTTCTAAAGAAAAATATGTTAAATATATACATCACTTTCCCCCTGGGTTTTCAGGAAAAGTTTCTTGTACCCTAGGATAACCCCAAAGTCCTCCTGCCCCCTACCTCCCAAGTGCTGGGATTACAGGCTTCTGGCACCATGCCTGGCTATGAACTAGTTCATTTTGTGTTTGAGTTTGGAAAACTTTCTCTGTGCTGGGTCATACCTTTAACCCCGTATCCTCATCCTCAAATCCCCCACTACCATACACTCCCACCCCCAAAAGTGAACCAAATTGAGAACACAATCCCAGAGTCCTTCAACTGGGAGCCTCAAGCAGAAGTAAGTCATCTGAGACCGCTCTGTCTCACTGTGCAAAGCTCACCCCTTGCCTCTGGCTTCCTCCAGTACAACAGGTACCAGCAGTATGGTGCCGAGGAGTGCGTGCTGCAGATGGGAGGTGTGCTGTGCCCCCGTCCTGGCTGCGGAGCTGGGCTGCTGCCTGAACAGGGCCAGAAGAAAGTCACCTGTGAAGGGGGCAACGGCCTGGGCTGTGGGGTGAGTACTGACCACATCCGGTGGTGCTTGGTGGTGTGCGCCTTCCTTTTGTGGGTAAGCTAGGGCCGCCGCTTGCATTTTCCTTTCAGGCTCAGATATATTTGAACTGATTACAGAAAAACAAATTGGTCTTTTTCTTCATTCCTGTGTGGGACTCGACCTATGAAAATGTTTGTATTTATTTTGGAAGGAGGAGTTGTGAGTTATTCTGGGATATTCGGCTCTCTGTTTATTGGGATGTTCGTTTTAAGATGCGCGAAACCCCCACACCAGACCTGTACGCTTTCCTTGCCGTGTTCAGTTGATGCAGGGGGGGCAGAGAAAGTCTTCTCAAAACCCTCAGAGTAAAAGTGGAGGAGGACTCGAGTCCGTGTCATGGTCGTCCCGACATGTCCCCTCCCCCTCCCCCAACCCCGGAGGTTTAGTCGGTTTGCCTCAGTGTCTCAGGAACTAGGATGATGAATGCAAGTAAAACTCAAAAGCACACTTTGAAACAAAGTACTCAAGGCTGATGGCGCCTGTTAGGGAAGAAGGAAGAGGAAGGAAAGATGTTCTGAGAGGTCAAAGATGAGCTGAGCAGATCCCACACACACCTCTGTCCATCAAGGGGAAGTTTGTGCCAATCCCCAAACCTTCACTAAATTAGAGGTTCCAGCGACAACAAATGGCTACTAATGCTGATATTAAATCTCAAGCAGGCTGGGTAGGAATGTGTGCAGTTTTACAAGATGCTATTGATCATCGATGGGAAACATTTCTTTTAGAATTGTGGGCTCATGAGGAGCTTTCAGGACAAGGGTACAAGTTAGCCAAGTCTTAGCGCCCAGGCCTAACTCTTGGCTAAGTCAATCTTGTGCGTACATCAGCGTCTGTTGTTCTAGTGAAGCCTGTGTGTGTCCTGTGACTCGCCTCACAAAGCCAGGGTTGTGCAGCAGAGGAAGTAAGAGTTGAAGGAGAGTGAGATATCATGATGCCCCAAAAGGAAAACAAACACATAAACAAAAGTTGCCTCTGGGTTAATAATCATAGTCATGGGTAAATGAAGACTCAGGTAAGTGTGATGTCCTCAAAACCTGTGCAAATCAAGCCCTAGCCCCAACCTTGGCCTCCACCAGGCACCGTGTAGTCCACACTGACTGTGGATAGCTTAAGGTTGGCTGTCACAGTTAGGGATCAGAATCCTGTCAAAGACTTTCTTTTCAAGTGACTTACAGTCATTTTAGACTGATGGCTAGTTTCATATCTGTCTGCTATTATCTGAATGGTTCTGCCTAAAATGCTGCATTTTAATATGACTTCATGAGGCAGACGATTTCTTTGGCCTTGTTTTTACACTGTTTCTTACATTCCTCTGAGAGCTTTCAAGGTTTTATGTCTTTTGTATTTTGGAAGCATTCATGTGATATTTGTGTATTTGGGTTCAATTTTGTTTAAATACAGTGTGGTATCATGAGTAGCCTATATATTTAAACTGCAAATCCTGAGAAATTACTTTCTAAAAAATTAATACATTTATTTAATTTGGGGGTGAACATCTGAGGATGACTTGTGGGAGTCAGTTCTCTCCTCTAACTGTGTGGATCCTAGAGGTCACTAGCTGAGTCACGAACTTGGTGCCAAGTGCCCACTGGACCATCTCCCTGGCTCAGGAATTTGCTTTAGAGGTTGTTTGAATGGCTGCAATGCCTTTGGGTTATGTGAGAACTTGACCTCAAAGGGGGTGGCTATCATTAGGCGTCCCTTTGTCCTTAAGAAATCTGGATAATGTTTTAATTTGACTCGTTCTGTTCATTGTTTGAGGGAGTAGAATTGTTGGGTTGATTCGTTAGCTGGTGTTGTGTAACAAATAGCCCCACATCCCTACATCTCCTCATTTCTTAGGACATTTGTTATGTCCCAGAGCTTCTAAGGGTCAGGAGTCACAAATACAAACAAAGGCTTTGGCTGGGAATTGTGCCTCGGCGTGCCATGAGGTTGCAGTCAGAGGGGAACATCCCTCTGAGAGCTTGACTCAAGCAGAGAGACCTTCTGTTGGTTGGCTCCTTGAACCACGTGTTTGGAGGCAAAAAAAGAAAAAAAGAAAAAAAATCTCAGTTCTGTCTTGGCTGCTGCCAGAAGGCATGGTCTCTCACCACAGTGCCCTGTTCTCTGCTGTTTGTCTCCAAGATGGCAGCTAACCTTTCTATGAGCACGTGACCCAAGTGAGAGGGCAAAGAGGGAATCTCACCTGTGGGATCTAATCCTCCAAGTCACTCACCATCACTTCAACTTGAATCTACACAGGAGATCCATGCTATCCTCAAAGGGTGGAGAACTAGGCCTTAGCATGAAAACTAGCAAAGAGTCTGTGAACGTATTTTAACTAGCATCACTTGTCACTTGCAATCTGAAGTTGAAAGGAAAACAAAGCATAAAATGAATTTACAATGGTTTAATTGATCTCTCCTCCCCTCTCCCCCACCCCCCAACTCCCTTCTGTTGCAGTCTTTCTATTCTCTCCAAGCTTCCACTGGTTCTCATATCTTTAGCTTCTTGGCAAACACAAATTGACCTCATCTTCACCCTTTGCTTCAGATCCCCAACTTTCACAAAAGGACATTAACCCAGTTAGTTGAAGGACTGAAGAGATTCCATAACACCTAAACAGGAGCTTAGGTTGACATTTTGATTGCAAGGCTGGTCCTGCCAACGACTAATCACCGTAAACCCCTCTCTTCCAACCTGTACTCCAGAACAGCCTATCTCACAGCAGCCAATAGAAGACTAGTGTGGATTCTAAATAGCAAAAGTATAAATTAGCTAAAATGGCATTTAGTGCGCAGTAAATACAGACATATTTAATAGGTTGTTGTGGTGGTTTGAAGGAGAATGGCCCCCAGAGGCTCATGTATTTGAGTACTTGGTCGGAACTGTTTGGGAAGGATTAGAAGGCTGGACTTGGAGGAGGAGATGTGTAACTGGGGGGTGAGGGGGGAGGATGAACTTTGAAGTTTGTAAAGCTCACAACAGGCCCAGTCTCTCACTCTCTGCCTGCTGCATGTGGATCAACTATTAATTCTCACCATGCCTACCCGCCTGAAGCCACACTCCCTACCATGATTGCCATGGGCTCACCCTCTGAAACTATTAGCAAGCACCCAATTTTAAATGCTTTCTTTTATAAGTTGTCTTGGTGAAGGTGTGTCTTCATAGCAATAAAACAATGACTAAGATAGTCACCAAAGGTTTCACCAATATCCATTACACTTACCTATAAGGCCTGATATTCAAGAGAAATTGCTTGGAGAACATTCATTTGATCTACTCCGTCATATCATCTAGAATCTGTGCTGAATCAAGCTCCATCTCTAGCAGAGATCTACATCCTAGACCTTTTAAGTCTTGAAAAAGTTGCTTTTCCTGACTAACTCTTAGAAGTAATGTCATTTGTTTGCACTTTGGTTTAAGACATGGAACTTGCAAATTAAGTAGGGGTGTATCTCAGAATGACACAGCTTCATTTTCACAGCCACACCACCTGTGCATTGAGCTCCAGACTAATCGGGCTAATCAGCTAGTCATGTGACCGGCGGTGTGTGCCTGGACCAATGTGTATCCATGACTACTACTGTGTATAGTTTTCTGTGGCATGCATGTTAGAGTCGAGTTATGGTTCTATGTCCTCCATTCCCTCCCTCTCAGGAGTACGTGTGGGGTTGGGGGGGGCTTCTTCAAGCATCTTAGTGTTACAGCTTTCTTGATCAAGACCTCCAACGATCTTCAATAAGACAGCTCTCTGAGATGATATTAGTTTGTGCATATAACTTTATCCAGGGCGAGCTTGTACACATACACTTACTTCAGGGTAAACCAGGGCTATATATATGAACCTTGGAGAGTAGGAATGAATCTCAGGGTGAAGACTTCATTGACTGGGGCTTAAGGAATTAGGGATTCCTCATTTGCACATATCCTCGCCCATTGGAAAATGAGATCCCCTGACCCTTTCTGTCTTTCTGTCACTGAGTTCACCAGATGCCAAGGAGCAGTGAGGATCAGCTAACATGCTATTAGAAGGTTTTCTGTGATGGTCCAGGTCCATCTGGCAATAGCCTGGCAGACCTGGTCATGGCAGATTCGTTACTAGGGTAAAAAATGATTCAAAAGAAGGTACCACTTCCTAGGATGCGAGTTGAAATTTTGTACTGATTATCCCTCCCCGTATTCCTGCCCTGAGTCTATATTCTTCTTCTTCATGGTAAAGTCATGTGTTTGAGGTTGCGTGGAGTAAATGAATGAGGGAGTAGCTCGAGTAATGCAGAAGCAACAGGAATAGACTGGAATTGTCTTCCACTCAGTGATCCCAGAGTTAGAACTGTTTCCCTGACCTCACAAAGATGCCTTGAGAAAGTGTTTAAGTGCTTTCACACACTTTTACAACAGAGGGTCTTAATAGCACTCCTAGGATTTAATGCCATGTGTAGAGATCGCAGAAAGTCCATCCAGAATACAGAAGCACTACAGAAATCGCCTATCAAAGGTTCCCTGGGACACCAGACAGCGAGTTTGTGCACGCAGTCATATGACATCTCTTACTCTTGGGAGCACTCTCTTACTTCTGGGAGCACTGAGATTTTAGTTTCCACTGAGCACAGAATATTTATATTTCACCAGGACTCAAGAAAGTATATATATGGATCAAATAACCTGATCCCCATTCTGAGCTAAACCTTTGATCGTATTTGGTCTATGGCTCATAAAAACATTAATTGACTTCCTGAGGGATGTCTATGATGCACTGTTCCCTGCGGCCTTCTCACAATGCATCAGAACTACCTCACTAACTTTTATGACTCCTATGCAAAATGTTGACATGTTTAATACTAGAAAATAGCGGCCAAATATGAACCATCATAGTCACTGACCTAGAAGGAAAAGAGCTGTGAGAGTCAAACCTCCTGTGTCCCCGATAAACCAAACATGTTTGTCTTATTTGGTGCTATCTTGGACTGGAATATATCTGAGAGACTTTTTTTTAATAATAACTGAATTTTTAATGAATCCTTTTCTGTTTTAAATTAGAAATCCAGAAACAAGATTTAATATGAACCGGAAGGAAATCAAGGCCTGTAAAACCATATTCTTTTTACAAATGTATTTTTATTTCACTTGCATTGGTGTTCTGCCTGCACATATGTCTGGATGAGGGAGTTTGATCCCCTGGAACTGGAGCTACAGATAGCTGTGACCCGCTGTGTGGATAGTGGGAATCAAACCTGCGTCCTCTGGAAGACTCTTAACCACTGAGCCATCTCTCCTCCTCTTAAAACCCTATTCTGCTAAGGATATGAGAAGGAATTTCTTTAGGCCCTCAACAGTCACCCCTTTCTTTAACAGACAATGCCTGCATGGAAAAGAGCTGAGTTAGAGGGTGACAGTGTAGCATGTGCCTTGGTCCCTCATCAACACAGGCCCCTCCTGAGTCTTCTAAAGCAAAGCTACCTTGCACCACTTTCCTCAGAACCGGTCTTTAAAATCGCACAAGCTCCAAGTTGTAAACACTGCGTCAAACCTAGATCCGTAGGCACATGCAGAGTATGGTTATGTTGTATCTGTGGTGAAAATCGGGGACTTTGAACTTACTGAGGATTTTAGTGAGGTGAGAATCAGACCCTTCTCATCTGTCTTTGTGTAGGGAAGGAGTCAGTGAAGATACAAAGATTTAAGTTATGAATGAATTAAAGCTCAAATTAGCCAATAGGATATAGAGCCCTTTAACAATACACTGAGTTTAGAAACAGGCAATAGGCGTTCGGTGTTTGCTGATGTGAGGGCTGGGGGACGGTTCTCTTTGTTCTTCCTTCTGCAACAGGCTTTTCTATATCCCAGGTTAGCCTTAAACTCAATAGGTAGCCAAGGAAGCCCTCACCAGAACCACGGACCCGTGCCATCATGCCTGGCTTCCTTTGCTGCTCTTTAAGGAGATCTTGGTTTATTTTTATGAAAATACATAAATTATAATGAAATATTTTGTCAACTATAATGGGTTCATTCTTTCTTAAAGAACTAGAGTTAAAATCAAGACTCCACATGGATGCGGCTTACACCATGATGTATTCAAGGAGACACCAGACAAGATGAGCATTCGTCAGGATGACTAAACAGACACCATCAAGCACGAAACTCCAGGCTCTGCCTCACCGCCTTCGCCATAAGTGCCCGAGCCTAAAAACATGCCCCAAGTAGAACCATGCCAAGGTTGATATGTTAATTTTAAATCCATAAAGCGTTTCTCATCAAAAAGCCTTTATGAAAGAAAATCAATGCTAGGAAATGTCAAAAAATATGCATTCCTTGTTTATTTGACATGTGTCCAAAAATCTAATTTCAACTCCAAAATTGGCTCATTTGCAGACTGGAAATAAGTCTTGCTAGACTTTCTGCCTGTGAGACAGCTTGGAGCGCAAAGATAGAAAGCTTCGGGGAGTCTTTATTTTAATTAAAGAAGCCGTTCACAAATGTACAAGCAAGTTCCCACATACCATTCCTCTGCAAAGTGTTTGTCAATTGACAAATGTTCCTCGAAAGACGGTGTTCTGCGATTTGAAGAGTGTGTTTTATAATCCAGCACAGATCTGACCGTCCTGCTTGTCACCAGTCAGTGTTTTGTTTAAATAAAGGCAAGGATCACTGTTTGGATACGAGCTACCTTCTGAGGAGCTCCTTGCCGAAGGCATGGTCCCCATCTGGGGTTGCTGTGAGGGTGATGGGGTGGCCGGGCAGAACGCACGTCAATAGAAGAGTTCGTAGCTGAATAGGGGCGTTGGAAGTAGAGATTGGTAGCTGGAAGAAAGTCCCTTGAGCCATCCTTTTTGAAAATAATAGCTTGTTCCTAGGCAACCCTCTTCCCTCTCTTTCCCTGCCCTGATGTAAGCTGCTTTCCTCCACTCAGGGCAGGCGCAGAAGTGACGTATGTCGTCATGCGACTGTGAATAGAAAGTACCTACACGGTGAGCCTAGATAGACAAACGGACAAAAACCCGTTCTTCCCTTGCACCTTTCTTTTCCATGCGTTTCATCACAATGACGAAAAACTTACACAAGGATGAAGTCATTTTATCCTTTCAAAATGTTCAGTTCCAGCTAGGACGTCGTGGTAGTCACAAGTTACCGAAGACCCCTGGTCTCACTCCACAAGCTACGTCCACCGAAGAGACTACTGAATGTGTGGGGTTACTTTGATGGTGCTCTGACCTCTCTCTACATTATGCTGCTCAACATACATGTACACTGCCACTTACATCCAAGCTCAATATAACCAACAGCTCAGTTCCTCACAGTAGCCCCACTCTGAGTGCTTAGTGGTCACATGGGGCGGGTAGCAGCTGTACTGAACATTATAGACACGGACTATTTTTGTTCTGCTGGAGAACGGTGGGATACCTATCCCAGGAGGTAGCATTGCAACCCTGAAACTTCCTGTCTCTTGACTCTAAGCACTTTGTTCTCTGCGGTTGTGTTTAACAAGAGAAATCTGCAGTACAAGAATACAGAGCAGGCCAGGCCCCGTTCTGTGGGCACCAAATCCCAGCACTCAGGAGGCAGAGGCAATTTTACCAGAGTTCCAAACAACTTGAACTGCATAGGGGTATGGGGTACGGGGTGCATTTTGCAAACCAAGGCCCATGCAACACGGGTTCTCGAGGCTGAGGTGAGGAAATGGGGAGGGGGGCAGGATTACAGAACAAGTGCAGATTGAAAATAAATTCAGCCAGATGGAAACCAAAGAAATGTTACTTTTCTTTGGAGCCTGCTAGGAATGCAATGTGAAGAACGCAGGTCTAGCAAAAGGAGTCTCTGTGTTTAACATTTAACCAGGAGAGGAGCAGGTCCCTGCATCGTTTGATGGGTGGCGTTTCTGGTTTAGGTTACCATCAGACGGTTTGGTAAGCTCCAACCTCAGTTTCAAAGTGTGTTTGGTGGAGGGGACACACTGCACAGTTCATTGCTGTTAGTGTCTCTGGGACCTCTTAGCCCTCGTTCCAAAGCACCTCTTAGCTGAGGCTGTAGCCCAGTTGGCAGAATGCTTGTCTAGCACGTATGAAACCTTGAGTCAGGCCCCAGAACCACCTAAAGGCAGAGGTGGTGGTCCATGCCTGTAATCCCAACTCTTGGAAGTCCAAGGCCATCTTCAGATATGGACAGAGATCAAGGCGAGCCTGGCCCGCTTCTGAAACCTGTTCCAACAGAGGCACTCCCTCTCTACCGAAAGTGTCCCAGAACCAAGGTGACTCCATTTTGCTTTTCTTTCTTGACTGGAAATGAAGTGATAGATGCATGGTCACATGACTAGCAGCTTAACCATGGATTAAACTGGAGCAGGGAACTTTACTTTCTGTAGGATTAGAAGTTTCTGGTGTGCAAGCGTTCACTTTCCTGAAGCAGTAGAATGGGGGGAGCGCATCTTAGTCCCACAGCCCAAGAACGGGCCTTTTGTGCACTGTGTTTTCCAAGACAGGTGTTTCATGAAACAACTTGGAGATTCCAATCATTCCCTTCATGGTTTTTTATGCAAAGTGCTAAGTAGCATACCACTGGCTATAATGAGCTCGCGAGATCTCAGACTCAAAGCCAGCAGGCCTGCATGTTTTCCCCTTAGTGGAGAACTGATAAGTGATTTTCAAATCATATGCTATGTTTCTACTCTTTCTTCAACATTTCATATGTATACAATGCATTTTAATCATATCCGCCATCTCCAACATTCCACATGCCTCCCTTGCATCCCCTTCTCTAATTTATGTTCTCCTCTGGTTTTGTTGTTCCGTGCCTGCATGTGTGCCTGAGTGCCTGCATGTCCGTGTGTGTGTGTGTGTGTGTGTGTGTGTGTGTATGTGTGTTTGTATGTGTGTATGCATGTGTGTATGTGTGTTTCTATGTGTGGGTATGTGTGTTTGTATGTGTGTGTATGTGTTTGTGTATGTGTTTGTGTATGTGTGTGTATGTGTGTGTATGTGTGTTTCTATGTGTGTTTGTATGTGTGTGTATGTGTGTTTGTATGTGTGTATGCATGTGTGTGTATGTGTGTTTCTATGTGTGTATGTGTGTTTCTATGTGTGTGTATGTGTTTGTGTGTGTTTGTGTATGTGTGTGTTTGTGTATGTTTGTGTGTTTGTGTGTGTTTGTATGTGTATGTGTGTGTTGTGTGTATATGTTTGTGTGCGTGTTTATGTGTTTGTGTATGTGTGTGTTTGTGTGTATGTGTATGTGTTTGTGGGTGTTTGTGTGTGTTGTGTGTGTATGTTTGTGTGTGTGTTTATGTGTTTGTGTATGTGTGTGTTTGTGTGTGTATGTGTATGTGTTTGTGTATGTTTGTTTGTGTGTGTTTGTGTGTGTGTTTGTGTGTATGTGTGTGTATGTGTGTGTTTGTGTGTTTGTGGGTGTTTGTGTGTGTTTGTGTGTATGTGTGTGTGTTTGTGTGTGTGTTTGTGTGTATGTGTGTGTATGTGTGTGTTTGTGTGTTTGTGGGTGTTTGTGTGTGTTTGTGTGTGTTTGTGTGTATGTGTGTGTGTTTGTGTGTGTGTTTGTGTGTGTGTTTGTGTGTATGTGTGTGTGTTTGTGTGTATGTGTGTGTGTTTGTGTGTATGTGTGTGTGTATGTGTGTGTGTTTGTGTACAAGTAGGCCTATTGAATCTAATTAGTGTTGGCCATATGGATGTAGTGGTAACCACTTGGGCATACTCATTCTATCGAAGACTTGTCACTGAAGAAAACTGCCTGTCCCTCAAAGTTGTTGACAATCTGTAACTCCTCAACCACAGAGCCTTTCTACCACCCATGCTGGGATCTTGAGTCATGGGTCTTGTGCAAACCACCATAGTTGTGAAGAGTTCATGGATGCACCATGCCCATCATACCCAGAAGACACTCGTAACCAACCCCCCTGCTCCTCCACCCATTGACTTTCCCATGCCTTCATCAATCATGATGCCTTGGGTGCCAGGTTAATGTTATAGACTTCCCATTTGGGATGGGGCATGCTACCATCACTTCTCAGCACTGTGGCCAGATGCGGGTCTCTATGATAGCTTCTATATGCTGCAAAGAGAAGCTGTTTTAATAAGCAGTAGAGTTATACTAGTCATGAAAGCTTGTTGCTGGGCATGGCTCGGGGCTCAATTGCATTTCTAAGAGTTCATTTCTATAGTAAAAATCCTTTTAATTCTCAAACTGTTATAGACATATTTAATGGGTTTAAGATCAATTCTGGAAGATAAGATGCACTTTCATAAATTGACTATGTGTGGTGAATTACAACTCACAGTCAGAGAGTCCCTATTAAATGAATGGCCTATTCCAACTTTTCACTGGATAGGTTGCGGGGAACAGAATATCTTCTCACGGTGGATATATCTCTCATAAAACACAGTGTCAGATATTATGGCCATCACAAAGGGACTGTTGAATTGAGAGATTTGGTCTTACTTTTTATATTTGAACAAATCACTTCCACACAGCAAGAAGAAAGGTCACATGGCTGTAGCTTGAGCCCAGTCAGCTGGAAATGTTCCAGAGCCTTCTTGTAAGACATGGGTGTGAGTCCTCCTCCCTTCCCAGCATTCTGAGTGCTAGCCTCAGGTTGTTGAAGATTCTCTGGGACACAAGCAGCTGCATTCCATATATATATATATATATATATATATATATATATATATATATATATATATATATATCTTTTATCCTAAGTCCTTTGTCTTCTGTTGGTAGGAGCCCTCCCACAAACATGCTATGTTCTCCCTGTGTTTCATTCTGCTCACTCCAGGACACACACCCCCACTCCCCAACTCCTCCCACCCCGCTCCCCCTTCTCCAGCTGGGGATGGGGTGGGGGATGACCTCCTGATGCTCATTCTGGCTCCTTCCCTCCACTCTTGTCTCTCAGCTCCACACCCACAGGTAACAGAGTGAGACCATCAGAGCTGGATCCTTTGCTCTCGCATTCATTATTTTTATTGTGCTAAATATAGATGGCAAATTTAATCACGCAAACGTAGAACTGAAAATATTCACAGCGTTATCCAGGTACAGCAGCTCTCTGATGTCTCTTCATCCCAAACGGAAGCTTATCAAACCACACTTCTCATTTCCATCTCAGCGAATTACTCCAGTGTGGGTATTTCATATCAACAGGGTCACAACTGCATCCTCCTGCTTGTTTGTCATAGCAGGGGTATTTTGAGGCCCTCCCACATTGTTACTGTGTGTCAGGCCCTCATATAACCAAATACTGTCCCATAGTAGGCACATACATTGTATCATGTAACATTTCTATGTTGCCCTTTAACTTCTTTTTTCAACTGGGCATAGTCCTTACTCTCTCTGGATCCAAATTTAGGCAGAATCTCTGACTCTATTCTCTTTCAGTGGTTTAAAAAAATCAAGTGTGGGGCAGGAGAGTTGGGGGGTGGGGTCTGGCTGTGGATACCCAGGGGGTCCCACCCACTCAGAGGAGAAAGGGAGAAGGAATGGGGGAAGGATTGTGGAAGAGGGTGACTGGGAGGGGGCAGTGAGCAGGATGTAAAGTGAATAAGTAAAAAATTTTTTTAATTAAATTATGACAAAATCACAAATCGTTCAATGTTATTTAAATGTCAAAAATCAAAGTATGACTTGATAAGGATTTTTAAGAAGTAGTTTGCTTTAAATTCTACAAGAATGACACATCTCAAAGAATTCTTATTATTAAGGAAATTATTTGATAGTTAACAAAGAAATACTTTAAAGGATTTTATAAACTAAAAATGAAATAAGCCTAAAAAAATAATCGGAATCACTTCAATTCCCAATCTGCCTAAAACACCTTTTCACAAATAACAAACTTGATTTAATATGTTAAATCTCCTGCCTCTGCATTCAGTAGAGGGACCCAACCCCAAAATGGGTCCAAATGTAGTCGTTTGTCACTCTGAGGACTCGTCAAGTCCTCCGTGAAGCGTTGACTCTGCTTGCCTTTCTCCAGATTGGCGGTTCAGTAACAGCCCCTATCTCTCGTTTTCCTCTAAGATCTAAAGAGTATCTACTGCAGCGATAGCCAGGTTTGATCTTAGAAATCTAATGCTGGAAATCAATTAGCCTTGAATGTAAGAAATTGGTGCCCATCTATTTCAGCCTCCTCATAGGCTCATCCCTCCTAAACAAAGCTCTCTGTCCATCGTTCTGTGGTAGAGCGGTAACCTCTGGCCCTTCAGTGAGAGCAGTTCTGCTGAAATTAGGCCTCAGGGACAGGACCACAAAGGTCCGTCCGAGGGATATCGGAGAGCCATATGGTTGTGGCTTTGAGGCAGGGTCTTAGGTGTCTCAGGCAAGCATTGAACTCACTCTGCAACTGAGGGTAACCCTGAGCTTTGGGTCCTCCTATCTCTGCCTCCAGAATTATTCTCCACTTGCAAGTTTGTGGCACCAAGGCATTGGAGCTTTGAACCCGGGGCTTTGTGAATCCAGCACTCCACCAACTGAGATAAATCCCTAGCTCCTCACAGAATGTTCTCTACCGCATTCATTTTCAGTAGATGGTGACTTTAAAAAAATTAACATTTTCACTATTACTACAATGATTAAATATGGTTTTGACTTACCCTGTGACAATGAGTAAGGTGAGTCTCTGTCCTTCCTGTAGATTATTTTTTAATACACAGAATTAAATGAAAAGAGTCAAAAATAAAATTGGTCCTCATAGAATTATAAAATCATATCTGGATTATTATTATTATTATTATTAACCATTAAAGGTAGTGGTTTGGGTATGGAGGGACAAGGGTATGAGTGGAGGTTTTTATTTGCAGTTTAAAGCCTTCTCTAACACAGGTTTCCAAACATGTAATTAGAATATTTTTCCTTTATTGTAACATAAAAGACTACTGTTTCTGAGATGATGAGCTACAATTTTTCTTAATTACATGCTGAAATATATACTAAAGGAACTTAATAATGTTATGTGGTAAAAACACAAGCAATGGGGCCTGAGAGATAGCTCAGTAGGTAGGAGCATTTGCCTGTCTGCTGGCCCGAGTTCTAGCCTCAGAACCCAGAGCAGAAGGAAAGAACAGCATGCCTGAAAGTTGTTCTAAGACTTGCACGCCATGGTACCAGTGCACACATACACACACACACACAAACACACACACAGTAATGATAATGACACAAGCAGTGTTGTACAGCACACTAGAGTGACCACAGTTCATAACTAATTATCTCTTTTGTACGAACTAAAAGGAAGGAAGGAATTTGTAGGCTAAGACATGGTCAGTCTCAGGAGCTACAAAGGCTAGCTACCCTGGCTTGATCATTACACAGCCCTCACGCGGAGTTATCATACAGTAACAGTACACTATGTACAATGGCTATACTGGTCGTACGTTCTAAAAAGAGCAGGAAAATCGCAGATAGACAAAGGCAGCCTGGCAAGTAACTGCATTAGGTAGACCCATCCACCATCCTGAAAGAGTGTTTCCTTTGGGTTTTACTGGGGGTCAGGGGGTGGGGAAGAAACATGTGCTTTGCACTGGCAGAGGCTGAGGTTGTAGAGACCACATCCCCCAACCTGCCCACCATCCTCAACCTGAGCAAAGTGTGCAGGTGGCCCGGCTCAACATCCCGTCAAGCTTGTGATCTGTATCAAGCACACCTCCCTGTCATACCAATTTAATTGAATGACATAGTTAAGAAAAATGGGAATGAAGTCTGCTGGGAGATTTAATTTACATTCTCAAAATAAGCTTCATGAAACATGTCATCCAAAGGATTGGGAGGCTGGATGCACGTAAATGAATTTCAATATTTTTGTGTCACCCTTAAATAGTTTAACTAATTCCTAAATTATAGGAAAATACATCCCCATGATGAATGTCTGAATTCTAGGTATTATATTCTCGCTGTTATTTTGTCATTGCTGCTGCTGTTGTTGTTGTTGCTGCTGCTGCTGCTGTTGTTGTTATTTTTAATTTTAAGGCAAGGTCTCACTCCGTAGCCTAGGCTGGCCTGAAACCCACTAAGTCACCTATGTTGGCTTTGCATTTGCTGCAGCTTCCTGTCCCTTAAGAATCTCTGGTTTCACCAATGGCTTATGCTCTAAGATCAAGAATCAACAAATGGGATTTCATAAAACTGCAAAGCTTCTGTAAGGCAAAGGACACTGTGGTTAGGACAAAATGGCAACCAACAGATTGGGAAAAGATCTTTACCAATCCTACAACAGATAGAGGCCTTATATCCAAAATATACAAAGAACTCAAGAAGTTAGACCGCAGGGAGACAAATAACCCTATTAAAAAATGGGGTTCAGGGGCTGGGGATTTAGCTCAGTGGTAGAGCGCTTACCTAGGAAGCGCAAGGCCCTGGGTTCGGTCCCCAGCTCCGAAAAAAAGAACCAAAAAAAATGGGGTTCAGAGCTAAACAAAGAATTCACAGCTGAGGAATGCCGAATGGCTGAGAAACACCTAAAGAAATGTTCAACATCTTTAGTCATAAGGGAAATGCAAATTAAAACAATCCTGAGATTTCACCTCACACCAGTGAGAATGGCTAAGATCAAAAACTCAGGTGACAGCAGATGCTGGCGAGGATGCGGAGAAAGAGGAACACTCCTCCATTGTTGATGGGATTGCAGACTGGTACAACCATTCTGGAAATCAGTCTGGAGGTTCCTCAGAAAATTGGACATTGAACTGCCTGAGGATCCAGCTATACCTCTCTTGGGCATATACCCAAAAGATGCCCCAACATATAAAAAAAGACACGTGCTCCACTATGTTCATCGCAGCCTTATTTATAACAGCCAGAAGCTGGAAAGAACCCAGATGCCCTTCAACAGAGGAATGGATACAGAAAATGTGGTACATCTACACAATGGAATATTACTCAGCTATCAAAAACAATGACTTTATGAAATTCGTAGGCAAATGGTTGGAACTGGAAAATATCATCCTGAGTGAGGTAACCCAATCACAGAAAAACACACATGGTATGCACTCATTGATAAGTGGCTATTAGCCCAAATGCTTGAATTACCCTAGATGCCTAGAACAAATGAAACTCAAGACGGATGATCAAAATGTGAATGCTTCACTCCTTCTTTAAAAGGGGAACAAGAATACCCTTGGCAGGGAATAGAGAGGCAAAGATTAAAACAGACACAGAAGGAGCACCCATTCAGAGCCTGCCCCACATGTGGCCCATACATATACAGCCACCCAATTAGACAGGATGGATGAAGCAAAGAAGTGCAGGCCGACAGGAGCTGGATGTAGATCTCTCCTGAGAGACACAGCCAGAATACAGCAAACACAGAGGCGTATGCCAGCAGCAAACCACTGAATTGAGAATAGGACCCTCGTTGAAGGAATCAGAGAAAGAACTGGAAGAGCTTGAAGGGGCTCAAGACCCCATATGTACAACAATGCCAAGCAACCAGAGCTTCCAGGGACTAAGCCACTACCTAAAGACTATACATGGACTGACCCTGGACTCCAACCTCATAGGTAGCAATGAATATCCTAGTAAGAGCACCAGTGGAAGAGGAAGCCCTGGGTCCTGCTATGACTGAACCCCCAGTGAACTAGATTGTTGGGGGGAGGGCGGCAAGGGGGGGAGGCTGGAGAGGGGAACACCCATAAAGAAGAGGAGGGGGGGAATGTTTGCCCGGAAACCGGGAAAGGGAATAACACTCAAAATGTATATAAGAAATACTCAAGTTAATAAAAAAAAAAAAAAAAAGAATCTCTGATTTCACAGCATTAACCTCACGGTGTATCTAGCTCCCTTTCCACATTCTGGAGCCTGGCTCCTATGGTGCCCAGAACCCAGTGTGCCAATACACGGAAGAAGCCAAGCAGCACGCTCTCACTTTTCAGACCAAAGAAGGACCCAACATGGGCACATAGCATGGTCAACCCCACTCCTTGTACCAGAAGACAGCTCTCCATATGCTCCCATATCTGGGGAAGCACTCAGCATCATAGGAGAGCACCGTCCTCACACTGGCAGACATTCCAACCAGAAGGACTCTCCATGCACTGACTCCTGGAAGTTAATACAGTTTTGTCCTTTGTCGTTATTTTTCACCCTGCTGGTGGCCCCTGGAGCTTGGTGACCTGCTCCAGGAACCATGGCAGCAATGTAGCCACTGGCCTTCCTCTCTGCTTTGCTTTTCACTAGAGCCAAGGACCCTGCCAGTTGGTTCCTCAAAGTTTACTGCCCCTTAGTCAGGAATGAAGAAGATTCTGTGGGAGGTGTCTCTGGCAGGGATATGTGAGCCTATTGCCCCAGGCTCTGACACACTCATCTGTACAGAAGCTTATATTCTGAATAGACTAAAAAAACCAAGATTTTTTTTGTTTATTTCTTTCTTTGTTTAATGCCCATTTCATAGACTTGTTTTGTCAAGAGAATATTTTTAAAGTCAAGTACGGCTGCAAATCTGTAGGGTGAAGCTCAGGCAAAAATGAATGTACTCTGCCCACCTCCCCCTGTGCTTGAGCTGGCTTGGAAGAATCTTGAAGGAAGAAGCTGTTTGAGGGAGGCACAACTTCTGATACCCTCTGGGAGGTCATTTGTCAAGTGGGCTTGCACCTCCACAAAGAAAGCAATTTTCCTCCTTTCTCTCTGTAGAAAAGGGAGCTGGCCCAGGATGCTAGCTTCTCCCGAGTCATGCTTCCCTCCACACTCTTCAGGAAGAAGGTAGAGTTGCCCCGTCACAAGTTCTTCCTTACAAAGCCATATTGGCTATAGTCTCATCTTACAGACAGCCCAGGAATTTGGTGTCAACTGATTTTTTTCCCCAGCTCTTTTCAGGTATGGCTTTTAAATGACAGGCCTGTCATCAGACAGCCTCCCATAACTCTTCCTGTAGCTACCTATGCAGATGATCTTCCTCTGAAAGGATGTCACAACCATAGGGATTTCAGGAGTTTGTGTTTTGTTTTGTGTTTGTTTGCTTGTTTGTTTGTTTGTTTTTTAGACAGCGTCTCCAGTTTTGAACTTGCTGTGTAGGATTATGACCTTGAACTTTTCATCCCCACCCCCACCCATCTCCCAAGTCCCCGAACTACAAGTGCACACTGCTGTGCCCACAGAGCGTGTGTGCGAGGCAGGTGCTCTTCCGACTGAGCTGTGTCCTCCTCCCTAAAGAATTCCTCGCCAAATCACAAGACAGGGTTTTGCATCCCGCCTCTATGAATATGAAATAGGCTTCTTCGTGTAAGCAGGCCTGCGTGCTGACACGGCCCTGTCATTTGGAAGAGTTATGAGGAGGCAAAGCTCCTGAGCCAATCACTGCGTAAGTCGGCCTCGTGAGGGAATGAGCTGAAGTGTCACCTGTTGAATCTTTAAAGACTATAAAGAGCTCTGGACGGATGCCTCTCAGACAAGAATCCGGCAGTTATTTACTTATTTATCAATCTTTAGACCATCCCCGCAATCGGCTTTGCACGCAGAGAGATGACAGCGAAGGCTGTATTTAGGAGACGACTGCTACTTGGAAAGAAATAAGTCTAAATCAAAGCAAGGCTCTGAAAGACCCTTTCCAGAGACACGGGCTGCCAGGCCTTTGTGTGGGCAGCACTGTGCCCCTGTGAAGTGCAGAAGATATTTAATCAATGAGAAAGGCCGAGTGGAAACACACGATTAAAGAGATAAGATCTCTGCTACCCTGAGTCTATTGACCCAGGAATCCACTTCCCACGATGGGCTGAAGGGAAACCACTTCACATCTTGGATGCTGACAGATTCGTTTTTAAAAGGGTCTCAAAATTGATGTTTTGAGGGTCCATGCATATTATCAACTTGTTGTTCTAAAGAGACCAGAAACTGTGTCTGTGAGATTTCCCCAAAGCACCAAACTTCCATAAGGAGCATGATTTAAAGAAGGCACTTACTGGGGAGGCTTTTACTTTTCTGAGCACCACTTTAAACGCCATCCATATATAATCAGACACCAGCAGAGAGACAGTAATCCCAGACAGTTAAGGAAACCAAAACAGGAAGTCTCTGCTCACGTCCACTTACCTTCCCAGACCTCAGGAGCCCTCTCTTAGGTAGAAATGGCCCCTGGTGCCTAGTGTCTGGTGCCCAGCCCAACTAGGTTTACTTATCTTGTGTCACTGATAGAATAGATGTGCGCTCCAGCAGACTGGAAGCAAGCTCTTGCCTTCTCTGGAAATATCCATTGCCCCACCAAGCCCCCTTTTGACAAGTATTGTCTTTTGGGCAGCTGACCCCATTCCTAAGTGGGAACGGAAGTCTGAGTAGCCTTGCAGGGACCTAGTAGCTCCAGGACCATTGCTATGCTACCATGGGTTTGAGGAGGCTCAGGCCTTTCAGCCCTTGATTGCACGCCTGAGTAAGTCAGCACACAGCCGCTGGCATGGAGGAGAGAATGTGTTCTCCATTTAAGCCAGCTGAACAGGAGCTTCTTCTCCAGACAACCCCCACCTCTCTAGTAGGCACGTGTCCCTGTGTAGGTACGCCACAGGTTTGTGGAATCCTCAGGTGTCATTCCTTAGAGGCTGTGTACACCTTGTTTCTGACACATTGTCTCTCCTTGGCCAACAGGCCCCAGGGATCTGTCTGCCTCCACCCCTCCAGTGCAGGGACTGCAGAATGAGGCATGACCTGAGACTTGTACCGTGGGTGTCAGGGATCAATCCTAGGTCCCCAGTGCTTTCAACCTCATGCTCACACAAATGCTTGGCCATTAAGTGGGTTCCCCAGCCCCTTCATTTTCTCTTAATAGCTGGCTACAAAACTTAATCTGCTAACGATAACTGAAAAGAAAAAAAGGTATTGAACAAGGACTTTTAGTATCAGACAAAACCATCTTCAGGTTGCAACCCATAATAATTCTTGTGCCCACTGTTACTGTAACAGCCACACAAAAGGCTTCTCTTTGTTCTCCTCTAGCGAAATGGGCCTACTTTCTGTTTCCATGGAGTGTAGCTATTGCTTCAAGAACACGGAAGTTTACTTCTGGCTCCTAAGAGTCTGGAGCTGGGATGGCAGCTTCCAGTCTGCAGTGGCCAAGCCCACATGTCAGGAACAAAGAGAAAGGAGGACACTTCCGCTTTTAAGTCAGGTCATATCCAGAAGTCAACAATGTCATTAGATCCCGTGCGAAACCTAGTAAGATCGAGCGGGTTCGGAAACCTAATTGAGGATGGTAGGCATTTAAATCTACTCCCGTCCTGGAACAGGTGACCATGACACCCCATGGAGAGGACGGTGACAATCAGTCACAACACAGGGACAACACTTGAAGCTCTTCCACATGCAGATGAGGCGTCCCTCACATCTCAGATCAAGCCAATAGAAAGCATCTGCCTTTAGACCCAAATCCATCTCCAAATGTTTATAAGATCCTACCCACAAGGAATGAAGCGCATGAGTTACTTCACCAAAGATTGTCTGAGAGTGCCTGTCTTATCAAACTGGAAACTCCCGGGAAGAGGATTCCCTCACTGGAAACTGCTCAAGTCTGACCCAGTCACTTTCTACTCATTGGCCCCGACCTTGGCTCCTAGCTGCCCACTTCATCCCACCAGCTGCCACCAACTCCGGGGTGGCCCCAAAGACATCAGCGATGTCCTCATCTGGATGTCATGTGCCTGTCTGAGATTTTTCCTAAACACAAAAAGGCAGATGGACATTGCGGACTGATATCCATCACAGCCACATCTATTCTCTTCTCTGTCTATTTATCCTCAGTCCTCAATACTCTCTACTTAATTCCGGTCTCCAGGGTTTTTTTTTTTTAAATATTATCATGCAGGGGGCGACTTGTATGTGGCAGGGGTGGGGGGACACACCTTCCTCGTTTCTAACAGGACTGCTCATTGCTAAGCAATGCCTATGCTATCTCTCCTCACATAAATACACATTCTGCCTTCCGTTCTCTCAGGCATGAAACAGTAAAACCTCCAGCTCCTAATCTTACCCTTAAAGCTGTACTCGCCCCTCACACCAAGGAGCCTCTTCGGTAACCCTCTGAAATGTGTGCAGACAGAGTAGCACCCAGTGTCACCATAAACTGGGAGCAGAGCCACAGTTCTAGAAGATTCTTCAGTGGGCCTGACATCTTCATCTGCTGTCCTTTCCGTTCCCGTTCCCCATGCAGATGCTCTGCTCAGCCAGGTAGAACTACGCGCACCCCAGATTAAAGCTTCCGGAGTGGCATATTGCACGCGCCATATCGTGCCGCGCTCGGAACGGCAGCACAACTGATTTGCATTTCTGACAGAAATCCTCAGAGTTCTTTTCTTCTCCTACCACAATCAGTGGAAACTGCCCTATCTTCAGCTACATGCTATTCTAATAAGAAACATTCACCGGGGGAAATGTTAGTGTGCCATTTACTATACTTAAAATGAACTCTTGTAGGGGCAATCATTTATGCATTCTGTCTGCATTAATTGCCCATCACCTGCGTGTAGCCCTGAGCTGGACAATATGGCCACATGACCACAGTGCCCAAGAAACAGATGAGCTAGGGGGAAGACGGGACACACGTACAGGGGATATCATGTCCATGTGGCAACACGAGATTGTACTGCACAAGGTCTCACAGGAATATAGAGTTTTCAGGACCTGCCCAGTCTCCTCCCACAGGACGTTGAACATGCCCATGCTATGGGCATCACATTGTATGGACACTACTCCCGGACGTTCATCTGTGAGGTCCCCGGTAGGACTAGCAAAACGTTGCTGTCTGTCCATCTTCCCATGCTGACAGTCCACCAATGTGTCCGATGCACGGCCATTATGTAGGTCGTCGTAGCACAGAGGAGAAGACTGGAACTTCAACCTTGAAGGTTGAAGACATGCTGTGCAGCCATGGGATCAATAAGATTTCAGGCACGAGACTCTCTGCCAGAGTTAAGGACACAAACCAGGAGACTACAGAAAACACGGCCACTGCATCCTGATGGGAGAGACAGCGTAGCTAGGAACAGGAACCATGATCCATAGCCAAGAAGGGGAGGGAGACGGGGTCCTCCACGCTCCCATGGAGGCCGGAGCAGGACTTAAGTGTCAGGGTTAGACCTGAAGGAACTTCATGCAACTATGGAGGAGAACATTGAGACTGACCAATGTGATCCTGAGTCAACATGTGACACTCCTAACACACTTACCAACCACACGTCCCTACCAATACCTTTTCCACACACTGGGTTGGAGGGTTTTTTTTAGGAATTAGTTAAAATTTTAGTTTTTCATCACTTCAATATTATCTTCCTCTAAAACAAATACCCAGGTTGTGGGAAACTGTGATCACTCTTTTGTTTTAAGGTTAGTTTAGAGCTTGAATGAGTTTGTAACCCCTTGTGTTTGCTGAAGAGATAATGTGCCGAGCAGTATTTCTAGCCAATTTTCGTTACACCACACAACTGGCTGCCTGTGCTCCTCTAAAAATAAAGTGCTTTGCATTTAGGATTCTTAAACAGTAAGTATTCCTTCTTGTTTGCTCAATATTAAACATGATATCGAGACTTTTTATGGATGAAATGATTGCCGCACAAGCATAAGGACCGGAGTTCAGATCCCCGGCACACGCAGAAGTCAAGTGAGTGTGGCAGCCTGCTCATAATCCCCAAACATGGAGGTAGGGGTGGTCACTGGACAAGATAGGTAGACTAGCTGAATGTATGAGTCCTGGGCTCAGTGAGAGGCCTGCCTCAGAAAATAGAGAACAGTCGAAGAACAATCAAAGAAGACGCCCAATGTCAACTTATGGCCTCATCTTACATCATACATCTTATACACTGGAGAGAGAGAGAGAGAGAGAGAGAGAGAGAGAGAGAGAGAGAGAGAGAGAGAGAGAGAGAGAGAGAGAGAGAGAGAGGAGACATTGTATAGAAGGGTTTCATGTGTAAAGGTCCCCTAACTGGCTAGACTTGGTGGTATATAACTATAATCCTGGCTCTTGGAAGGCCGAGACAAGAGGATTGGAAATTTGAGCTCCACCTTAGTCTACATAGTGAGACCCACCTGGGTTACATACTAAGACCCACCTGGGATACAGAACGAGACCCACCTGGGTTACACACAGTGAGACCCACCTGGGTTACACACAGTGAGACCCACCTGGGATACAGAGTGAGACCCACCTGGGTTACATACTAAGACCCACCTGGGATACAGAATGAGACCCACCTGGGTTACACATACTGAGACCCACCTGGGATACAGAGTGAGACCCACCTGGGTTACACATGGCAAGACCCTAACTCAGGTAGTAAAAATCTCCATGGGCAAAGCCTTTCAGGTGGTATTTGCAGAGGGGTTTTTAACAATGTTTGAGAGATAGTGATAGATGACCAGGGGTGGAGAGTGAGTGTTCGCCTTCTCTGCTAGGACATATTGGCACTGCATACTGGGTCTCAATGAGCACACACTGCCAAGAGGCATATAACAGACATTCTTTGTCCCCAAAAGTCTCCCGAGAGACTCCATCGTAGTCCCCTGTGAGCATCCCCCATCTTACCTTCTGAGTTGCTGTTTAACTTAGAGGTTTGTCACTAAATCATTGTTTTTGAAGACACCAAAGTAAGAGAAAACTCACAAGCTAATGTTCACCAACTCTAGATAGTTTCAAAGTCTCTACCCCACTCCCCACTGGTATACACTGGAGAACCATGGCCCACTCTGAAGCCACATTCACAGTAACACTTGCAACCTCCCTCGGGGGAGGAAGCAAGCATCACACTCAGACACTGACAGAGACACGTGTGTATACGCGCACACGTGTACGCGCACATACACGTCACTTTGCACATACCAGTACCACCAACCTTTATACCCACAAGCGAATACTTCAGGAACATACCAGCACATGTGATATTGCACTAACCAGATCTTGGCATTTCTACTGTGAAAGGTGAAAGGAACCCCAAAACTTTAAAGTTCTGTTAGTTCCCTGGATGTTTGAATTATCCAAACCTTAAGGCCAATGTTTCCTGAGAAAAGAGTTTCATAGATTTACCAAAGGAAACCACAGTGGAAAATTTAAACCCCAAGGGAGTACAGCAAAGCTTTTCCAAATCTTACCAAAACTCCTCTGTGAGAAGCCTTGGGCCTGGATTCAGTCAGTGTACTGCACTTCCTACATTCCTCATTGTTTGCAGATACATTTCTACTTAGTCCCTAATAGTGGGACCCATTGTGCCAATTCTAGAGAACTCTCCCAAGAGTTGTCCTCTCATTCAGTCCCATCCTTCCTCTGGTTCCTGAACCCTAGATTACTTGCATTGACTATTTTTATAGTGATTTGACACAATCTGGAGTGGAGGTTCTCAACCCGTGAGTTTTGACCTGTTTAGGGGTCAAATGACCCTTTCACAGAGGTCACCTATGATCATCAGAAAACATAGATATTTACATTACAGCTCACAACAGTACCAACATTAGGATTATGAAGTAACAACAAAAAATAATTTTGTGGTTGGGGGTCACCACAGCCTGAGGAACTGTATTAAAAGGTCACATTAGGAAGGTTGAGAAACACTGGTCTAGAGTGATTTTGGAAGAGGGAATCTCTAACTGAGAAAATGCTCTCATCAAACTGGCCTGTAGGCAAGACTGGTGCATTTTTGTTTTGACGATTGACGTGGAACAACCCATCCCATGTGGGCGGTGCCACCTCTTGGCTGGTGGTGCAGGTAGCTATAAGAAACCAGGCCTCAAGACACTGGAGAGCAAGCCAGAAGGCTACAGCACTCCTCCGTTGCCTCGCCTCCAGGTTCAAGCCTGGTTTCCCTCATTGATCAACTTAGACATTAAGAGGTGGATAAATCCCACCCCCCAGGTTGCTTTTGGTCTTGGTATAGTATCACAGCAATAGAAACCCTAAGATGTTACCTAACACTGAGTAATGCAGTCCTCTTACTATGAATTTCCCCCTCAGAGAGGCAGATGTGACTTCTTCCAGAGAATCCTGCCTCTTCTCCAAGGGAGAAGCATTCCATTCTCTGCATGTGAGGCAGGCAGCCAATGTGGAAAGCTGTAGGTTGATGCAGGTGAAAGCAGGTACAGGATAGAACAAGGCCTGTCATTGGAAGAGAAGTAAGAATGGGCTGGAGAAACATTTTAGAGAGGAGGAGGAGGAGACTGGAGCAAGGAGAGGGCGCATCGGAGAGAACATGGAGGCAGATGTTAAGATTTCTCTCTGCACATTTACAGGTTGTTATGACTATTCTTAAGGGATGGATGTGTACAGGATTTTGTGTATCTAGATGAGCAAATTATATCTTTTTTTTAAATTTTTTTATTTATTTATTGTATATAAGTACACTGTAGTTTTCTTCAGACACACCAGAAGAGGGCATCGGATTCCATTACAGATGGTTGTGAGCCACCATGTGGTTGCAGGGAATTGAACTCAGGACCTCTGGAAGAGCAGTCAGTGCTCTTAACCACTGAGCCATCTCTCCAGCACCCGCAAATTATATCTTATCTAGGTGGGTGGTTTATATTCTTATCACCTGGTTGTAAGTTTACTGTGTGGATGTTGTACATTGAGTATTTAACATATAAATCTGGTTGTTAGGTTACAGTTTATTGAGTCCTGATATTACCGGGTAACTGGGACCAGAGTTCCTGGCTGGCCAGGGTGGTGAGGTAGCATGGGAGCAGAGAGACTGCCGGGGCAGAAGATAGCTAGGCTAACATGCGTGGTGCCACACTGAAGCCAGCTGAGATAAATTAATGTTAGTTCTATATGGCCCTACGGTGCCAGAACTAACACCAGGGAGTGACCACCCAGGCCCGAGAGTACCAGGGGGCCAGCATGGAGTGGTGACGCTCGGGAACCAGCCGTGCCCTCTTTTAATTATACTGTAACAGACAGCCCCTCAAACAATGGTGGGAATTGGCCAGCCTGCCATCTCCCTGACCTCTCCATTTCGATCCCCAGACCTTCTCTACTGGGACACAGCTCCCCTGACTCCACCAGCAACACAGGCTGAAGTGGAAACTTCAGGGTTCTTTGGAGAGTCAGTTGTATTTGCATGGTGTTTTGCTGGGGCAAACATATGAAGGAGTGTTTCCCTGAAGTGGACACAGGTGAACAACTCAGGCAGACTCATGAAGAAACCTTTAGCTGAAGCAGACACAAGAGAGGGGACGCTCTGCTAAAGCGAGCCCGTGAAAGGACACGTGATGAAGGATTCTTTGCTAAGGACAAGCATGTATCAGTCCGCCTTACATTATGTAGTTGAGCTGTATTTGTTGGGATTCCACAGAGAGAAACACACCAAAAACTTCTGGTGGTGTCCTGCAGTTTCTTGCTGCTTCCATGGGCTTGGACCGATTGACAGAGCGATGTCAGCTGAGACAGTCTCATGTGCTGAGGCAAGACACATGGAGGATACTTGATGTTTGGAGAGAGCATCAAAGGTCTCGACAGGTAGTGACATAGATTGAGCTTGACTTGCTTGTAGAGCTAGCTGTGCAACCCCTGCCGGCCTTGAGCCTTCAGTGATCTTTGATTTGCTGAAAGGCACAGCCGAGAGCTTCTCCTGGTGCTCCTCCGGGTCCCTCTTGCTGACTCGTGCCAAGGCTGAGGCCTGGCTGTCTCCGTTAGCTTGCACCACTGCCACTGATTCATATTTGCTCTCCTGACTCTACTGAACTGGACTGCTGGTGTAGCCATGAAGTGTTTGCAAGTGGATCAAGCTGCCACTGCTAACCTGTGAACTGAACGACCGATTTCCAGACAACAGAGATGGGAGTTGCTCCGAAGAACCTTTCTAAACAGGTCCACTTGCCCCGTATCCTTTCTTTCCCACTACCTCTGCTGGTGGTGGGCTAGAGGGGAGATTAAAGCGTTCAAGAACCATCATTAAAAATAGATGTTTGAAAAAAATTAAAGTTACAACAGGCAGAACACTTTACACATAAAGTACAAATATATCTTCAAAAACTTAAAAAATGGATAAACAAGTATAAAAATAAAGTTGCATTTCCCGGGACAATTTTTGACAAGTCTGAGTGAGAAAATAATACTTTTTAGATTGGACCTAGCAGGTAACTAACTCTTCAAAACATTTGAAGTTGCCTTTGTACCCTGACCCCCTTACTTCCCTTTGCTGTGTAGAGCATCCAAACATGAGTGTCAGAGGCACCGACTAAGGAACAGCTCTTACACACAGCCTAGGCCCAGTTTAAAAAAATGTTCTCTAAAGGGCCAAGGCATCATGAAACAAATCATAATTTACCAAAAGGTCTCCACATAAAATACCTCTGCTGCTTTCAGTTTCTGGACCACTCAGTGAGTCTCCCTGCTGGAGGAAGCAAGTTAATGTCCCTGTGTTATTATTTTTATATCCCATGCAAAAGGAGCCAATCCTGGGAGGAGTTAGCATTAATTGTTCTCAAACGTCTTTGCCTTGGCCGTCAAAATATAGGCAATGAAACTTCTACTTCCCAAATACAGCAAATTTAGTAAAGAGCACTTAACTCATTCAGAGATTTCTGGTTAGAGATAAAAATCAGTTGTGCCCATGTTTTTATAAATGTGTCTTTGTTTGGAAAATATTCTTTTTGCCTTGTTTTTCTTTTCAGAAAATAATGTTAAGTATCAGATAGGCTCTTTTAAAGCAAGCTCATTTTAAACCAATCTGGCTTCATTATAAAAGCAGACCCTGTTCAGCTGAGAATGAAAGTTTAGATAATTTACTTGAAAAGTGTTAAGAGTCGTTAGTTAGATGGTGATGTATGACTTTAATTCCAGCACCCAGAAGGCAAAGGCAGGCACATCTCTGAGTTCGAGTCCAGCCTGGTCTACAGAGTGAGTTCTAGGACAGCCAGAGCTACACAGAGAAACCCTGTCTTTAAAAAAAAACAAAACAAAAGTAAAAAAGAAAAATGTGTAAAGAACATTAGATTATAAAGACTCCTAAAGTTGAGCTCAGTTGGCAGAATGCTTGCCTAACATATGCAAAGCCCAACACTCCATCAAGTCAGCATGGTGACCCACACTATAATCCCAGCATTTAGGAAGTGGAGACAAGAGAATAAAAAATCCAAATTCATCCTCACATGCAAAGCAAGTTCAAGGCCAGCCTGGACTGCATAAGAGCCTATCTCAAGAAAAAAACAAAACAAACAAACAAAAAACCCCACACAAGAAAACAGTATAAAGAGTGTAACATCTCTCCATCCCAGAGTTTGAGGTCATAGTGAGTGACTGCCTCAGTTTCCCAATTGCACAATGGTGGTTTTGTCTAGCCCCGTGACCCTCAGCTTTCTTCTAGATCTTGAGGATGTAACCAGAGCAAGCCAGTGGCACTCAAAAAACTTATGAGGTGATGCTCACAGTGGGTCTAGGTTAGGCAAGTAGAGGGACCATAGCCAGGCACAGCTACGGTCTTCTCATTTTCAACGAAGTTTCTGCCTTAAAAGCTTGACGAATTAGCTCCTGGATCCTAAGGGTCTCGACTTCCCAGGCCCATGTTTCATTTGAATAGGAAGACACTTCAGACACATGTGTCCCGCAATAGCTACTCCGGGACACTTCTTGGACATTAAGCTAAGTTCGCGTGCAGTGGCTGCTTCCAGTAGCAGACCCCTGAGTTACAGTTAGTCAAACTGGACTGTCGATATGACATAGAAATAATAATTCAAATAACACAGAACAGAGTCTCTGCCTCATAAGGTAAAAGCATAAAGTAAGCAAAAGGATTCGTCTGTCACTTGGCACATGGCATGGGGTTGTAAGAAAGGCCCCGCTGGTCTGGTTTTGCTCCATTTTCTCTCGATTTGCAAGAATGGCCGTCTCCAGCCTCCCACTTCATGTAGGGCTTCACCTAATCATTCAGGACAAGCAGCCATCTCTACTTAGGAGGTAATTATGCCATCTCCTGAGGCGGCGATTAATTACCATGGCTGACAAGAAGTAACTCAGCGTCTAACCTCAACCCTTACTGAAGTCTCAATCCCACATATCACGTAGCAACTTCTCCTGTGATGATGTCTTAGGGTCTGACAGACCTCAGATATTCTACTGGCCCTGGGGTGAGTGGAACCCTATCTGGATGTAACTAGTGGCTGTGACTAAGACACCCCATTACTCCGCTGTGAGCTTGGGACTTCTCAGTTTGAGCTTCGGGGTTCCTATCTAGTTCCCATTGTCCCTGGAGTACTGGGCTCCCCTCCAATGTTCAGGACCTTTCTTCCAAGGAATGGGCTTTGGGAGAAAACTAAATAGCTTCTAGACAGGGCAGGAGGCCATGACGCCTTCCCACACCTGTGCCAACACAGAAAACATCTGTGCCAAGAAGTATTTATTAGTAAATAAAAGGGGGCAACTGGAAAATACCTGTTGGAATAAAACAGACGAAAGCCCTTGTCCCCAAAGACTCCTGGAACAGTGTCAATCTGTGCATGTTCTGAGGTAAATTTTCCAATCACAAGTGAATGTTAAGCTGTTAGTATGTGCAAAGTGATTTAGAGTATTAAAAGCTTTCTAAAACACTGCCTCAGATTAGGAGAATTTATTCAAGTTAATTCAGAGTCTTAGGAGACTCAGAAAAAAGGAAATGTCTTAAAACAGCGTCATGTTAAGGGGACCGGAGTGTCCTGTGTAACCTGACCTAACCTAAAGAGGCTTTCTGTGCAGGACCATCCTACCTCCTATTCCAGGGCTCCTCCATACCCATCTATGGCATGGCCTAGGCAGAGAAGACGGGGAGGCGGGGGAGACAACTTGGCCTAAGTGGGAGTACTAGACCATGAAGGGAAGAGACAGCTCCATGCCTCTTAGTGTCTAAGCAGATTTTAAAGGATGCCCTTTGCAATGGCTACTTTTGGTTGCCAACTTGACTACATCTAGAATTAACTAAAATCCAGAAACAGAGGGTACACCTGTGAGGATCTTTGGTTAATCTGAAGTAGGAAGATCCACTTCTGATCTAGATCTTTGAGTAGGAAGACACACACACATCTTTATCCCAGAGCTTTTAAGCTGGGAAAACCCATCTCTAATTGAGGCCACGCCTTCTGCTGGGAGCCTAGGTATGGACACGGAAGAAGCTTTCGTTTTTTGCCTGCTTGCTCTCACCTCACCAGCAAGTCCATTCCTTCACTGACATTAAGAGCTTGCTTCTACAGGGTTCTGACATAGACTGAAGACCAGCTGAAATATCAGCCCCGTGCACTGAGCAACTACTAAATTCATGAACTTTCTATTCATGGCCATTATTGTTGGACTAACTGGACCACTCTGTGAGTTATTCTTATAAAGTCCCTTTCTATATATAAATAAATATCCATTCTATAAGTTCTGTTACTCAAGAGAACTCTAGTAGACCCCTGTGACTCCCAGTGTGCCTGAGGCAGGCATCAGATGGATATAGAACTTGGCAAGCAGGTAGTGTCTTGCTGTGAGTTAAAGACATCTTTCCCCATGTAGGTGTGGCCCCTAAAAAGAAACCTAGAAATGGACTCCCTGTGGGTGGAATTATCCAAACAATGTGTAAAGTACACAAAAGCACTGAAACTTTGGTTCAAAATCACATTTGATATTTATACATATCTGTGTTTGGGTACTAAATAAACTAAACTTATAGCAGGGCCCATGGTGACATGGCCCATGTTGCAGTAATATTTGAGAATGTTATTAAAATGTCTACCCGGGGAGGTGGGGAAAAAAAGTCTACCCATCACAGTAGATGGAGATTCCATTATTAGGAGAAAAAGAAAGGAAGTTTATAAGAGACAACCATTGACTATTTTGCATTGTATTCAAGGAACTTTGAGCTCATTGTAATATGTATCCTTGATGTCACAAATAAGACACAGTTGTCCAAGACTCTGGCTCAGTGAAGCAAGCAACTGCAGTCTGCTGAATGTGCATACATGTACATACGTGCAGGTGTCAGAATCTGGAGCTAGCAATACCAGTTCCCAGAAGCCAGTTGTGCTCAAGGGTGTTAGGCCAGGGTTCTCAAAGGTACAGAAATGATATAGAATGAACAGATATAGATATAGATATAGATGATATAGATATATACACACATACATATAGGCATATACATGTATAATATATACATGTGTGTATATAGGTATATATGTAGATATATACATAGATACATGTATATATGGATTATATATTAATTGGTTAGACTAGATCACAGGCTGTGGTCTGGGCAGTCCAACAATGGCACTCACACAGGGAAGACCAATGATCTGGTAGCTGGCCAACCCATATCACCGATGTCTCGGCGGTTTCACCCTGGCACTGGAGTCCCGGAGGGTTCCTGAAGAGCTGCTGCTCTTCAGTCTCCATTGGAATCCCATGGCAGTTGGTTCTAATCCTGGGAATGAGACGCCTCAGCAACAGTGTAGAGTAATTTGCCTGTGAGAACGTGAGAGTATGTAGACAGCAAGCAGAAGATTCCTTCCTCCACCACCTAACTAGGCTGCCACCAGACGGTGTGGCCCGGATTTAGGATGTGCCTTCCTGCCCCGAATAGTCACACAAGCATCCAGCACCTTGGGTTTTAGTTGACTCCGGATGTATGTAGTCTACGTGACAACTGAGATCGCCCACCACAGCATCTTCCTCCGACTCTGCTCAGCAACTTCCTGTTGACGTTGTGAAATGGAGTATGTCAAGAGCACCCATAGGGCTGGCTGTTTTGGATGCTAGAGGGAAGCTGGTTTATGAAGTACCCTATCTATGGGTCTTTGATTACCATAGAGTGAAGCTAAGGTCACCGAGAGGGGCATGGCACCAAGTAGGGAACGTAGGCTGCCTTGGTTAATAGACAACCAGCACTTGTCTTTCACCTCATCCTTGGCTATACATTCTATATATTTGGGCCATCCGTATAGCTAGAATTCATTTTATCCATCTATCGATAGATCACCTGAGATATCATCTTGCTTACCAAGAGTTCATTTAAAACCCTAATTTTTTTCAATTACATCTGCTGATTATTCGATATTCAAGTAAAACCAACAGATTTTTAGAATCTGGGTAAAACACAAATTCATAGATTAAAAGAGTTGCATTTCAGATGTGATGCGTTGAGCGTAATAATTACTTTTAAATTATTATTTTATGCTCATGGGTGTTTTGCTTGCATGTATGTCTATGCACCCCATGGATGCAGTGCCTGACCAGAGCAGGTCGTCGTATCCCCTGGGACTAGAGTACAGATGTGAACTGTCGTGTGGATACTAAGAATTAAACTTGGGTCCCCTGGAAGAGCAGCCAGTGTAACTGCTCAACCGATTCTCCAGCCCCTGGTTATAATAATTTCAATAATAGCATAGCTTTCAAAGATCCCAAGGACCGAAACATTAAGCCCAGGCGAGGATTATGTTTTTGTTTTTGGAACATTTAGGTTTTGAGAACCGACTGACTCTCTCCTTCCTGATAGTCTACGCTTTTTCTGGTTTCCTTCTCATCTTTTCCCCCTCTCTCTGGTGTTGTAGAAAAGCCATCTCTCCCAATTGCTGTCTACAAGGGATGATATTACTGCTGTACTTTCACACCGTTGCCTCCTGAAGCGTTCACTGAACCCTTCCCATAATCTCTCTTGCATCTCTGGTTAATCTTTCAGAAACACATTCAGGTAATTAAAACTGCAGCTTGTGTGACTGAAGTATATACAAAGTTTTGAAGTATGGGAGCGATGAGGAAGGTTCGTGGGACTGGAATTCATTTAGTGTGTCTTTAAGGAATAGAGCTTTCCTATTTGCTTTTCCTCGTGGTCCCATCCTTGGCTTTACTGTCTACCCAGGACCACTCAGTGCCCAGCCTCATTGTCAAGCCTTCTCTGGAGACAGCTTCAGCATGCACTCTACTGATTGCTGAAGCTTAAGACACAGTGGCTAGAAGCACCCCGCACCATCCAAACTGGATGTAGCATCAGTTGTAAAAGTCTTGAAGGGACATTTTAATAACTTTGGAGTCCAGTTAATTTCCAGCACGAAGTCAAGCCCTCCTTTTAGCAGGAACTGGAGGGGAAGAGCCCATATCCCCAGAGTGAGCCAGTAGCTTCCGAAAGTCAGTTCAAGCCAAAAGTGTGAATCAGAAACCAGGCACTCATTTTGTTAAAATTGGGTCAGATGGGAAGACAGATGACATCTTCTACAAGGTCACTCAAAAAATGACAGGATTCTAGCATCTGGAGAAGCCATTAATTCAGCCGGCACTATAGACAAAGTTACTTAGCATACCCCCTCTGCTCACCCACCCACTTTCCAATTGTCTGGCATTTTGTGTTTTCTAATCTATATTCTGCCAACATGGCTGGTTACCTGTGCTTAGTTACCAGGCATCTATCTCCTCACATCTTCCATAGATAGATAGATAGATAGATAGATAGATAGATAGATATCATGATATATCATGTTAGATTCTCTTCCTGTGACTATGATTAAATACTCTGATCAAAGGGAGAAAGGCTCTATTTTTAGCTCACAGGCCAGCATTGTGGGGAAGTCAGAGGGCAGGAGCTTGAAGCAGCCGCTCATGGAGCATCTACACTAGAGAGGCAGAGAGTGAGGAATGCACGCTGCTCAACCGGCTCCTTCCACTTAAATCACTCAGGCCCAGTGAAGAAATGGCCCCACCCACCATGTACAGGTCTCTCCGCCCACTTAAAGCAGCCCAGATGATCCCCACAAGCGTTCCAAAGGCCGGTCTCCCAGGTGATCCTAGATTCTATCAGGTTGACAACACTAACCATTGCGTATACATACGTGACTTTATGTGCCCATCAGAAATCCAGGATACCCATGTGTGAGGGAAGATGTAATATAAGTTTTCCTGAGTTTGGTCTAATTCACTTAATATGATTATATTCAATTATATCCATTGCCCCACAAGTACTATAACTTTGTTCTTATGGTCAAAAGCCACACTTGACAATTTTTGCTTATATTTGCTTTGTGCTATTGCTGTAAAGTTTTTACAAACTCAAAGACTTAACTTGCGTGTGTGGGTCAGACAGGAATTGCTGTAACAAACACATGTCAGGAACAAACATTTCAGGGGCTAAGGAGGGAGGTAGAAGAGTATTTATCTGAGATCCCGGGTTCATCAAATACTCTATCACACAAGGCGCTCCTCATGTCAATAATTTGTCTGTGTTCCATCCACTGAGGAAGAACAAAAGAGGGTGCCGTGCCTGCAGGGGGCAGGCTTCCTAAGGTATCTGTAACAAACCTGGCTGGATTCCCTCTCTTACACAGAAAGGAACCTGCCTGGGTTCCCTCTTATACACAGAAGGGAACATCTCCGATGCTCAGATGTAGCTGGGACCTGACCAGGAAAGTAGCTTAGCAAAGTGAGGAAAACGCTCTAAGGTTCACGGGCTTCAGAAGAACAAGCCTGTAGGGGGTGTGTACCACCCTCTCTTCCCTCCCAGATGGTACAAGGACCAAGGCTCTCGTCACGAACTCTAGCATGCTTGCCTTCTTGCCATCTTTCTGGAGGAAAAACTGGATTTGGGCATCGTGGGCTCGTTCCACTAGACAGCCCACGGAGGAGGAGACTCCATGCCGAAGCCCAGGTCAGCTTCTAGCCTGTTGGTCCTTGTCTTGTAGCGGTTATGGAAGAAAGCAGGAAGCAGAAATTGGAGTGCACAGAGTCCTGCTTACAGCAGTCCTCTGATGGAAGGCCAGTCAATAGGAAGAATGCCCACAGGGCCTGTGAGACAGGGACGTCATCCTAGGCCCAGAGCCAGGCCATGCTGGGCTCACACACCCACCCAGGCCTCAGCTCTTGTAGGCTTACCATTAAAAAATTTGTTTAATGACGTTCCTGCATATAAACAGGCCAACCACATGACGCAATGACCACAGAGGCCAGAGAGAGCTTTGACTCCCCTAGACGTGGGGTTGCAGACAGCTGTGAGCCATCGTGTGTGCGCAGGAGCTCATTCCACATCTGCAAGAGCATCAAGTGCTCTTAACCACCAAGCGGAATCTCTAGTTCCAGTTATCTTGCTTTTTTTGAATGCCCTTAGTGTACACACACATGCACACAGAGACACATATATAAATAAGATGATGTGTGTGTATACTTTTCCCCTGTCTGCCTTACACTAAACCCAACAGACACACACACACACACACACACACACACACACACACACACACCCCAATGCTGTGATCCCAAACTCTTATTTCACACTTAGAAATTGAAACATCATTTTTCTTGGGCAGAATAGAAGGAAAACCCAAACCGAAACAAACACATTTGATGTTTTGAAATATGTTCTGTTTTTTCAAAGAAAAACAGGCGTTAGAACCTCCCATCAAGCCTCCTGTGAATCCCTACGTGGGGACCACAGCCAGCACCACAGCCTGATGTGCTCCATGCTACTATACCCACTCCTCCAGGAGGAAAGCAGAAGGCTCCAATCCAGGAGGGAAGCTCCTTTCTGCTACACACCGATGAAACCATAATCCTGAAAGCCCTGGATCTTCGAGGGTCCTTTAAAGATTTCGTCCCCTCCTGGAGCCTGTGCTTCTCTGTTCAGTACCTGGTGCAGGGGCTGCAGTTGTCTGGGGAAGCCCAGCTGCAAGGCTAGCATTCCATACGGAATTTAAAACCTTCTGATTAACCCTCTCGGAGCCGCCTCTGCTGCTGAGTCTAACGTTGGTTCTGAGATCCCTCCTGATGGGTTCACAAAGCAAGGCTTTCTCCTGAAGAACATTGAGTTCTAAGCTGTTCTGTATGTGAAGAAAGGGTGACAGGGGTGTGCCGGGCATCTTACCAGTGCTAAAGACATGGACCAGATAGCTCTTGGGGAAGCATCTCCCAGGTAGTCCTAGCACAACATAGCTATGTGCCCCAAACTGCAATTATTTACCATGGTTCGCACTGGCAGACAACAGTGATACTAAAGGGCTTTGTATTTAAAAAGTAATGATGGTGAAGATGATGATGGTGGTAGTGATGATGAGGGTGATGATGATGGCAGTGATGATGGTGGTGATTAAAGAATTAACAACATCTGTCTCAATAGATATCATATTTTTAAGTCCACAGAGTGAATTGCCCTCAGTCTTCCCCGGCTGTGTTTTAGAGAGGGATGAATTCCTAGACACACATAAACATTTGTAAAGGAGAACAGGAGAGAGAAAGCAGTTCAGGAGATGGCTCAGTGGGTAAAGCACCCTCTGTACAAGCATGAGGACCTGAGTTCGAATCCCCAGGACCCATGTGAAATCACGTACAGAAGTAGCACACATGGGTAATTCCAGTGCTCCTATGGCCACACGGGAGGCAGAGACTGGAGAGTCGCCAGAGCCTTGCAGGTCGGTCATGAACAACAAGAGATCCTGTCTAAAAACACACAAGTCTGACCTCTGACCTTCACATGTGTATGCTCATGTCTGCAGGTGTTCACACACATATGAATATATACCCTACCCACAACTGTACATGAACACAAAGATTTTAAAAAGAACAAAGAAAAGGAAAAAACATTTTAAAATAGGTATTTAATCCCCATAGAATTCAGTTTTAAACTCTGGCTCCTCATTGAAGAGGAAGATGGAGAAAGACCTTATCCACCACCCAGCAAATGCACCAATGGGGCACAGATCCAGTCACCCTGTGCCCCATCACATAGATAGTTCTGTGGTGACCCATGGTAGTTACTAGCAGAGGTGTGTTACAATGTGTGTTCTTAAAAATGACTCTATGGTAAGAATGACAAGTAGTGTGACTCAGCATAGACATGTGTGTGTGTGCGCGCACGTGTGTGTGTGCATGTGTGTGTACGTGTGTGTACAAGTGTGTATGTGTGCATGTGTGTGTATATGTGTGTGCGTGTGTGTGCATGCATGTGTGTATGTGTGTGTATGTGCTTACATGCACAGTGTATGTGTATGCATGTGTACACATTTTGTCAAGAAAATGCGGTTTTATTTTTATTACATGTTATATTATGTTTCTGTTGCTGTGATAAAACACAACTTATGGAAGAGTTCTTTGGCTTCCAGTTCTAGAGGGAGAGTGTCATGGCAGCGGGAGAGGGCGGGGCAGCACATGGTAGCAAGCAGCAGGACACTGAGAGATCACACCTCCAACCACAAACACAAAGCAGGGAGAGCAAATCAGAAGTGAGGTAAGGGGAGGGTCTAACCTCTCAAAGTCTACCCCAATGCTGTAATTCCTCCATCAAGGCAGCACCGCCTCCCCAAACAGCACCTTCAACAAGAGACCAAATGTCAAAAAGCCTAAGCCTATGGGGGGTGGGGGGTACATCTCTCATTCAAAGCACCACACATCCAAACATCTTTCTTCTTAACCTATGTAAGAGAATCCTCAATGTGATTATTAAGAAACCTTTATTCGTAGGCAAATGGTTGGAACTGGAAAATATCATCCTGAGTGAGCTAACCCAATCACAGAAAGACATACATGGTATGCACTCATTGATAAGTGGCTATTAGCCCAAATGCTTGAATTACCCTAGATCCCTAGAACAAACGAAACTCAAGACGGATGATCAAAATGTGAATGCTTCACTCCTTCTTTAAATGAGGAAAAAGAATACTCTTGGCAGGGAAGGGAGAGGCAAAGATTAAAACAGAGACTGAAGGAACACCCATTCAGAGCCTGCCCCACATGTGGCCCATACATATACAGCCACCCAATTAGACAAGATGGATGAAGCAAAGAAGTGCAGACCGACAGGAGCCGGATGTAGATCGCTCCTGAGAGACACAGCCAGAATACAGCAAATACAGAGGCGAATGCCAGCAGCAAACCACTGAACTGAGAATAGGTCCCCTATTGAAGGAATCAGAGAAAGAACCGGAAGAGCTTGAAGGGGCTCGAGACCCCAAAAGTACAACAATGCCAAGCAACCAGAGCTTCCAGGGACTAAGCCACTACCTAAAGACTATACATGGACTGACCCTGGACTCTGACCCCATAGGTAGCAATGAATATCCTAGTAAGAGCACCAGTGGAAGGGGAAGCCCTGGGTCCTGCTAAGACTGAACCCCCAGTGAACTAGTCTATGGGGGGAGGGCGGCAATGGGGGGAGGGTTGGGAGGGGAACACCCATAAGGAAGGGGAGGGGGGAGGGGGATGTTTGCCCGGAAACCGGGAAAGGGAATAACACTCGAAATGTATATAAGAAATACTCAAGTTAATAAAAAATTATAAGCCCGTGGGGGAAAAAAAAAAAAAAAGAAACCTTTATTGACTCGATAAAGATGGCAAAAAAAATCCATATTATGTAAAAATATATTTATTTACAGTTTCTGGAAGTTCTGCATGCAGCTGATTTATCATGGGAATTCTTGTCAAAGATAATATCTCAATATAAATGATCCTAGAATAATACATGTGTCGGCTGGGTTCAGCCGCATCCTTAGTGTGGAGAAAATAAAATAGAAACCATTGTTAAGGTGCATACCAACATAGAAAGCCTTTCGAGGTTTACAAAGGCATTTTTTTTTTTTGCATACAGCCCAGCGTCAAGATGCAAATTAAAAGGCGTCCGTTTGTTTTGGTCTTGCTTAGCAGTTCAGGTAGACATTTAAGTTTGAGACTGAAAAGGTAAATCCCTGTCATCTGCTCTGAAATGCCCTCAGACCTGTGTCCGCACCATCTCTCCCTTAGAGTTAGCCTTTCTGTGTCTGTCAGGGACCAGAGGGCTCCGAGTCTCCACCCAGCCTCCATCTCCACATCAGACTGAAGCTGGCAGATAGGACGGTGCTGCCATTGTCTTCTCCGTTATCCTTGCTCCGACTGTTTACTGGAAACACCAGCTTTCCGTAGCCTTAAGACAGTGTGAATGTCTTATGGCGTGCACTTCCAGAAGCTGTAGCAGAGCCCTGTAGGGCATCCTCGCTGTTGTCCTAAATTGAGATGACAGTGTTGTTCATATTAAATTGCCTTCTTGCTTGGCTTGGCATGCTGGGATCCGTGTCCATTAGTGCAGGAGTGTCCAAATGTCCTGCCAGGAAAGCAATTTGTTCCTCAGTAGGGTGTCGGGGAAGCAGCTGGTCCAGGAAGCCATCAGAGGTGATGTGAGGGGCACGTTGTGTTTCTCTTGACTTCATGGAAAATCTTACCGGCCTCCGCCATACTTGTCCTTCCCCTTGACAACACGGGAGCACACATCCATCAGCCCTCTCCTCTACCTCCCCTAGCCTGGGTGGCTCTCTTGTAGGGAGGCAGCTCAACACACAGCCCAAGATGGAGGATAGACATTGTGACAACAGCAAACACATTCTTAGTGGATTCTTCTAATGTCCTTGAAAGGCAGCAGATTCTGACAGCGTTTGGTTAAATATTAAATTTAAACCAACTAAACTGTTTATTTTTAAAAATTCTCCAAAACATTATATATATGTTTATATATACAAATATATATTTATATATGTGCGTATGTGCATATACATATATACCCACATATAAATGTGTATTATATATAGTCAATACTTGCTCTTCATGTCTCTTCTGCCAGCCCCAAGAAAGCTTTGTTCTAAGTGAAACTTGGAAAATCCAGCAGGCTCAGCTTGCATGTCTATTCCAATAAACGGAGCATTCAATAACTAACTCTAACTAGAATGCCAGGAGCAGTGACTAGGCACCAAGCTCACACTCATCATGGACTGCCAGAGCTCGTCTGGAAGGGATCCCATAAGCAAAAGGTACTCACCCAGGCTTCCATGGGGAAAGCCATTAGGGTCAAAGGATGAAAGTGACTCCCAGCCAGGCCTGGTGGTGCAGGACTATGACCCTAGCTCCTCAGGAGGCTAAAGGAGGATCACCAGTCTAAGTGCTGTCTGGGCTTCAGGGTGAATTCAGGGTCCAGTTGGGGCAATTTAGTGAGACCCTGTCTTAAATTTAAAAGCACAAGCAGCCTGGGGATATAGCTCAGTGCCAGACTACTCTCTTGGCATATGTGATGTCCAAGATTCAATCCACCCAGAAAGTCCAAGGAGAAGAAATAAATAAAAGGAAGAACAGGAAGAAAGGAGGGAGGGAGGGAGAGAAGGAGAGAGGGAGGAAAGGAGGGAGGCAGAGAAGGAGACAGAGGCAAAGAAGGAGACAGAGACAAACAGAAAGAGGGAGGCAGAGAGAGACAGAGACAGAGAGATGACATATACAAAACGGGATGTAGTTGAAAACCAAGAAACATTCCTTGGCCATCGCATGTAGCCAAGTTGGTGTTGCACATGACAAAATGTCACTGCCCTCACAGTCATGGAAAAGTTCAGGATGCTCACAAACATGGCCGCCAAGACGCCTGCACTATGCACTCACCAGGGATGATGTCTCAAGTCTTTGAGGACACAGTTGATTTGGACTTTTGTTCAAGTATTAAAACGGCACGTTTGATTCTCAAGAAGAAAGCAGCCTCCCCAGGGCAACTAGCATATCGTTGATGCACCGTTCTTTGCAATTGAATTTCAGCATGGCTTTTCCGGGGCCTTATCACAAAGAGATTTCTATACCCCAATTTCATCTGCCTTTTGGTAATTTGTCAGCCCTGCAAAGATGGATCAGGAACACAGTCTTTGAAATGGAAAGCAATGTTCTTCCAGAGTGAAAAATGAATACATTTAGGCAAATTGCTTGTGTATGGACCCGGTCTACCACTCCCTTATTCATCACTGTCTGGAACCAGAGGCTCACTGCTTCATTAACCCAACTGAGACTCACCCCAGCGCTGACACTCTCTGCTGAGTGTCGTTCCTTGCAGCTTCTCACAACTTTGAGATGGTGGAGAAGACAAACTTACTCCAGTTCAAGATTTAATGCAAGGACAGACCTAGAGCAAGAGGGACTGATAACCGTCATGCAGCTGGTTAACGATGGCGCCCGTAACCTTTCCTGGGTATCCCTGAGCCCTGCTTTGATGTCAGCAAGTGCTGATGGGCTCTGCGGTATTTGTCTGCAGGGCAGAGATGGCTGTGGGAGGGGTCTGTAGGCTTGATATAAAATGTCTTCATCACATTGCTTGAGAAGGCTAGTGTTCTCATGGATCCAGGTTTTGGGTACACACTGTATTCCTTTCCGATACTCAGAGCAATATTCAAACCATCTATAAATTCATAAGCATGCCTTCAAAGATATCATCTGAGTAGACAGTTAAGTTAGACCCGGGACTAAGACTTTCCAGACACTTGGACCTAATTTCCATGTTGACATTCATCTATTAATCACCACTTTTGAATATGGCCAGACCCCCCCCCCTTTTTTTTTGCCTCTTCATGGAATGTTTCAGAGTAAATGGCTGATCCCTTTTAAAGATGTGCACATATAGAGAAACTAAGAAAGTTCAATGGGTTCCATCCCTACGCTGAGAGCATCACCAAGGACCCCTATGTATGGCCATGTCGACTGCACAGCTGCCTTCAGCAGACCAAGTCAAAAACTGTCAGCCCTGAGGTGAGACTGCAAGCCCACAAAGGCTTTTCTCACACCGCTCCCTGCCCTCCCCATTCGGACGTCATTCCCTCCCATTTGACATCACCTGCTACTCAGCTTTAGAACGACATTAAACCCGCTTTGGTGATATTTCTGTCTTGCTGTCCCCTTCTGCTCTCGGGAGCACAGAGAAGGTCACTGGTGCTGCTCTAGGTCCTCCAAGATGCTGTCCAGTCAGAGTTCCTCACATGGGTGAGTGCTAATTTCACAAGTTACTTACCGGGCATGCAAGTGGGAGCATTTAAAGCACACCAGGGAGGCTAACCTTGTTTAAATGGCAAATGAACACCCTATAATCTCAACACTTGCAAAGACAGGGGCAGGAGGCTCAGAAGGTTAGAGAAAGCCAGAACTACACAACTTCTCTCAAAACAAAACAAAATGTGTATATATTCTAACAAAGATGCCTCTGGTGAGACTGTCCTAAGTTTTCTTACACTTTCTGACCCACAGCCCTCACTCCTAGGGCTCAACACATTGGATCTACTAAGCGCACTGAACTGACCCCAGTCCTTCATCAAACCTTGCTTTCCAGACTTTCCAGGGAGCTGTACTTTGACTACACAGTGTGGCGTCCAGACATCAAATGTAGGCACAGCTTTCTAGAAGTCGGAACTCCTCCCCACATGAATCCATGCCTCTCCCAGGGGGAATCCTAAACCCTTTATCTTGTTTACATTTCACTTTTTATTCTGAAATGGGTGAGTGTCTTTAGTCGCTGTTCCAATGCTGTGAAGGAACATCATGAAGAAGGCAACACTTATAAAAGAAAACGTTTAGTTGGGGTCTGGCTTACAGTCTCAGAGCTTTAGCCCATTATCATCATGGCAGGAAGCACGGCAGGCATGGCGCTAGAGAAGTAGTTGAGAGATACATCCCAATTGTAGGCAGAGAGAGAGGGAAGTACTGGGCTTGGCATAGACCCTTGAGACCTCAAACACCACACCATCCCCCATGCCCTACCCCCCAGTCCCCTCCCCTGTGATGGGGGGTTGGGGGAGGGGGACACACATCCTAATCCTTCTAATCCTTTCAAACAATCTCACTCCCTGGATGACCAAGCATTCAAATACATGAGCCTTTGGGGACCATTCTTATTCAAACCAACACAGTGTAATTACACAGCAGTTGTAAAAATGAAACAGTCTCTTCCGGCTGCTCTCCTTTAGGAGAACAGCACTGTGTGGCTGGAGTCCAAAGTCAAGGCCAGGAAGTGGACTCGCCATGCGTTCTCTGCCAACCATGTATTTGCTTATACATTTATCCATTGTACTAGAGATGCAATCCGCAGTCTTCTAGGCTAGGCAAGTGCTTTACTGCTGAGCTAAATCCCCAAATTTTTTTTTATTATTTTGAGATTATTTTGATACAGTATCTTATGAATTTGCGGAGGTCCTCCTGGAACTTGCAATCTTCCTGCCTCAGTTTCCCAAGGAGCCAGTATTTTAGAGGCCCACACCCCCAGACCTGGCCCACTCGATGCCATTCTAGCCCCTACAGGTTGTTATAGCTCCAACTTCAGATCTTCTTTTCACTTCATATCTGTGTAGTGAGGTTCCTCCAAAGCAGAATTTCAGGAAACCTCAAGAGTCCATGGTTTTGATTCTCTGTGGAGTTACTGTATAAAAGACCAAAGTTGTAGAGTCTCACTGCTCCAAGATCTATAAAGATTGTTTAACATGGATGGATCTAAGCAGCCACATCTATCCCGCCAAACATTACCCCGACAGACTTGTCTTTGTCCATCAAAGACTCTTGAGTGACATGTGTCTTCCAAGTGAAAATCAGGCACTGATCATTTTGTACCTGTTCTGCTTTTCCCAGAGCAGCTTTAATGCCTGTGTATTCTCCATAGACACCTGCACTAAAGTCAACACCATTACTGTGAATGTAAGAACATTGTCATATATATGCGTGTGATAAATATAATTAAAGTATAAAATACATATTACTAGCAAGAAAAAGTCTTTCAACCTGTGGGTTCCACATGACCTTTTAGAGAGATTACCTAGTAAGAAAGAATTTACTAAAGGCATCAATTCTAGCCTCATGATAAGTATATGTGCTAAAATGATAGTTTAAGGGTCACACTCCAGCTCTTTACTTCTCAAAATAATGCCCCTGAAACACTAGGGATGGCCCAGTCCCATCTCTTAAGGTTGTTTGGGCATAGTAATATGAGTTCCACACGGCGCATGCAGGATCACAGCAAGAGGCTTCCAGTCGCTGGCTTGATGGCTGGTCTATTTTGTTTGACATTATGTCTTTTGAAACAGGGCATTACTCTGTACCCCAGACTGCCCTCAACTCGTGACTAATCCTGGTGTAAGCCTCCCAAGCACTGGGCTGGCAGGCACGAGCCACTCCTGGTTTCCATCTTACTGACTTTTAGTCATTGCACTCAGAGATGTCAGGTCAGAGTCCCACATTGTAAAAGTTCAGTCTTGGGGGAAACAAGTGTCTTCTCTGTGAAGATTGTGAGGCTACTAGTTCTTGTTAGGGCATGTCTGAAATGCCCTTTCCCTCCCCCTTTCTCTCCTCCCCCTCCGCCTCCCTCTCCCCCTCCCCCTGTCCTCCCCATTCCCTCCCCTCTCCATGACATCCTGCTGTTTCGGGTAATGGGTGTCATCCCTGTCAGTATCTACTGACCAGAGTTCCCAGTGGGACTTTCGATGTGTGGAGATGGAGGTGTGACTGGGTTTGCAGGTTGGTGGCTATCAGACATTGAGGAGCCCTGAGAATGTGCCAGTGTCCTCTTTAATTCCACTTTTCGCCAATGCTCAAATCCCTGCCCAGAAGCAGTTGCCTTAGTCGTTACAGCAGTAGACTAAAATATGCCTTCAAACAAAATACAAACGAAGTAATAGCATTCGCTCCTCCTTCCAAATGGCCCTCTCCTTGAGCTGCTAAAATCCAATTTCTCATCGCCTAAGCATCCCACACCTAGGCCTGGGAAAAAGTAAGAATAATTCCCAAAGGCAATATAGCCATGTAAGAATAAGCCACACAAAACCATATTTATGAGTGTGACTGTAAGGACGCACGCACATGTGAATCCGGAATAAAGATAATATAACGGCTTAATATGGTGATAGTACGGGTCATTTTGGTTCCTATTTTTAAGAAGCCAGTAATGCCTATAATTTTTAAGCATTAATATCTCCTTATAATACAGGGGAAGAAAATATCTCAGCCGATGTCTGCTTCTCTCCTCTCAGTACCTTGCATACCACAAGGGCTCCATGCATGCAGCCTAGGAAAGGCACACCCATATGAAGGGGACATGTCGGCAGGGTTGGTTTACACTTTAAAGGCATAATTTATATTATGAGCGGTCTAGGAGAGGCTGCAGCACCCCTATTAAAAAACCTCTCCCTGAGGAAATAAACCGTGTGGCATTGCCCCTCTGCAGTGTCGGCTCGTGTGGTGACCTGTCTGCAGGTCCCTCTCCTCCAGTAGTGGAGCATCCGAACTCCCACCTCAAAGTCTAATCCTGCCATAGACCACATAGCACCCTGAGCCTCAGGAGTGAGGGGCCCAGGAGAGGGGCCTCTGTGGTGAAGGAACCCAGGATCTAGCTGTATTATGGGTACCAGGGCTGTCCCCATTTTGTCTGTGACTAGTTGCTGTGGTAATAAAGTTCTCCTCTTATCCCTAGTAACTGAGCCCCTTTCCCCTGGATGCATAGGCTTCATCATTGACTCCCAGAGTCTCAGCCTCTAAGCCCCACTGGTCCAGACACCTGAAAAACTCGGGTTCCCCCTTCTAGGTGACCCCTTGCTAGTTTCGGGTTCCCTCCTGCAGGAGCCTTAGTCGCAGCCCCACAACACTGGACTTTCACTCCCTTTTTTTCTTCCTTGCCCCTTGCATTGAGATCTCTGTAAGCTCATCTTCGAATTATCTGAGCTCAGTATTATTATTCTTCCAAGCCTTGCCTCCTTCGCCTCTTGTCCCAGAACCTCCCTCCACCCCTGGAATAGAACTACATCCCCTTCCACACTGTTCAGAGTCCCAGTGTCAACCTATCATGTAGACATGACTACTGTCTCTCAGGATGACAATGGCCACCTCTACAGTTGACCTATGTGTACCAAGTGCAGATGAGTCAATATGTCTCTGTGGCTGAAACTAGAGGGAAAAAAGATTTCCCCTCTCCGGTTCTCCTCTGGTTCCCTTCTCTGGTTCTCCCCACCTATCTACTTCTGTGGTCTCACTGTTTCAGCCACACATGCCTTCAGCCACGTGTTTAGAGTTCCTGAGAGGCTAATTATGTGAAGTCATACACTCAATAATAAGCAAGAGCCGTACCTCTGCTTTGAAAAGATTAGGGTTCCAAGGTGCTCTCCTTCCAGTGATACCAAAAGCAGCCAAAGCCATCAGTACTGTCTCATGGACTCCAGGACAGACCCCAGCAAGAACCAGGAACAAGGGCAACTGGGGAACTAAGAGGAAAAGATCCAGTGGCTTTGGTAGAAGCGCAGAGAACCTCAGAACTGGGCTAGACCCAGTTAGGAGACAGAGACTCTAGAGGGAGGACCTGGGCTCTCCTTTAAGCAACAATAACTGGGATTCTGGTCACTAGACTGTTACCAAAGGTTTTAAGGCAAAAGCCCAGCCTCCAGCAGCCCCTACAGGCCAGATGTAGTCACCCATCCCCAGTGTGTCCACTAGAGTGACATTAGTGGAGATGTGTTTATTATGACCACGTCCAGAAGCTGAACAAACAGGAGTCCAGTGACCCCAAATCCACCTTGAAGGTACCAACATGAAGTTCAGGTTTAAGCAGAGGGCAACAGGTACACATAGCTGAGCAGTGCTGGTCGGCATGAAATCCCATCCATCTCTACTCCAGATAGACCTGCTTGTGGCATCATAGATTGTTCAGTTGTGAGCAGATCTGTCCCTGAGGCTGTGGCCTCGCCCTCAGTGAGAATCGGCCTCTTAGGGAGTGGAGGGTTGGTCCTTCCAGGAACTCAAGGTGACTAGAGAGGAAAGATTATCCCTACGACTTCAGCTGAAGGGCAGACACAAAATGAAGGCAGAGACACCAGGCTTGCATCCCGCTTCACATCCCCTCATTGGCCCAAGAGGACCTGGTGCTTTGTAGCAAGAACAGATCATTATTTTAATTTCCTTGTATGCGTCTGCATGTGCATGTGCACATGTGTAGTGCATGTGTGTGTTCTGAATGTTTGTGAGTGCAGGTGTGCCTGTGTGGACCTTTAGAAGTCAGTGTTCTCCTGGGCTCTAGGAATCTGACTTGGGTCATCGGCCTTGTGCCCAAGTGCCTTTACACACCAGTCAATCCTGTCAGCCCATGAGTACCTACTTCAGTACAACAGCTAACCCTTCATAGACCCTTATGTACCTTAGAGAATACAGTTGTGTGTTACCTCTGCCTATGCTCTTTGGACTTCTCAGGGTGGGCCATGTTATGTAGAAGGAAACATAGGATAGGAAAGTGAAGGACTTTGCCCAAGGTCCAGCTTTTGGTGACAGATCTGGAAGCTAAAATCACCTCTGAGGTCACTGGGGAGCATCATCTTCGTGGTCTCTACCACGAGATAGCTAAGGGAAGTCATGCTCAAGTTAGACACGGCAGCAACGGCAAGATCGGAGTCCCAATAGAACTGCAGCTTCCTGCTCCTCCAAGGACCTCTCTGCCCGCATTCGCCTTAGAAAAGGTGTCATGGAAATACTTTTTTAAAGCATAAAAATGGAAAAGGGTTTGGAGATTCAGCTGGTAGACAAGCACTGCCTAATGAATGCAAAGCTCAGGATTCGATCTCCATCACAAAAAAAGGGGGAGGGGGCGTCAAAACTGGGTATAGTGGCTCACACGATAATTCCAACTCCCAGAGACTAAGGATTGCTGTGAGCCGCCATTCAAAGGGCGATTTCCCTGACTCATCCTTCATGAGAGTTAAGCCACACAGGGGGTTTGAGATGCACCTGTGCTTATGTGATGTTCTTCTGTGTGTAGCACTCAGGACCTCAGTCAGGGTCCCTGAATAGCAAGTAAACCACTCCCATTACTACTCCACCAACACTGACCTTCGTACACTGCCCAGGCAGGTGAGGCACACTTCTTTTCTGTTCCCATCTCTGTGACCCCCGTGACCCTTGACGGCCTACAGAGATGACAATGAGAGTGCCTGCCTTCATTGTGTGTCCACGCAGGGAAGATGGAGCCCCAAGCCCAGGCTGTCCTCACAGTGAGGTCAGCCCTTCCTGGGGGTCTGAAATGAATGGAGCATCTGGAGCTGTCTCCACTGAAGTGAGATATCCTTCTCCTAGGCTAACCCTGCACCACTTGGCAGATTTATCTTCTTTTCCCTTCAGATCAACCCATCTGCCACGTCTGCGCCATGGTAACAGGCAACTCACTGTCTAGGCTGTCCTTTCTCATCTTGACCTCTGGCTTTGAAAGGCTGCCGTTTAATGATAATGCCTTTAAAGAACTGTCCAGCCACTTGGATAGGTTGCAACTGTTCTGCGGTCCTGTCGTGTGGGCTTGGTCATTCCTAAAGAGCTGGTGACGATCTGACCTTAATTCCTAGTGTGTCCAGTCCATTGTCATGGACCAAAGCTTTTACAGAAGTGACAGGCCTGACGTGCCCATGGAAGCTGTGAAAGACGTTTCTTCTGCTGCTTTTTCTTCGGGATGCTTGCGAATGGATGCTCTAACACCACAGCCAGGGACTTGAGAGTGTAGAGCCAAGAGCTCCCTCTTGGGTTTGCGTCAAGCCTGTGGGACCTATTTTCTACTAGAAGGAAAGTTGGCAGATGGCTTGCAACACTGTATTGCAAATCTTTAAATCATCTATTAAGGATGCAGAGGGAGGAGCCAAGATCGAGTTCATTTGCTTTTATGTTTGCGTTCATGTCTTAGTTCCAATCTGACAGATTGGCTGCCCTGCAGCACAGAGATGCTGGTCTCAAAGGCCCATCTCTTCAGGAGACTGTTTTGTCTACTTTAAAACAAGGAAAAAAGGAACTATCTGCCAAGAACATTTATTTTTCATTCTCAGTAAACAATGTCACTGTTTATCAATATGTTGGAAATTGTCTTATTGAATTTTAAGATAAACTTTTTTTTGTGATAGTCTGAACCCATTAACCTAAGAAATGACTTCATTTTCTATAGCAGACAAGAGATTGGGAGAGGCTTTAAAAATACCATTTTCCAGGCTGGAGAGATGACTCAGGGGTTAAGAGCATTGACTGCTCTTCCAGAGGTCCTGAGTTCAATTCCCAGCAACCACATGGTGGCTCACAGCCATCTGTAATGGGATCCGATGCCCTCTTCTGGTGTGTCTGAAGACAGCGACAGTGTACTCACATGCATGAAATAAATAAATCTTTTTTTTTTAAGTAACATTTTCCATATTGGCAGAGGAAAATTGTGTCTGGACTGTTCACCTTGATTGACACAAACTGTCCTTTATCCTCACGCAGTGTGACCAACATCCTGTCCTACAGCAATGGCTGCCAATGGTGACAAGGGATCCATATTTGACTGCTTCCCATTAAGAGGACTCTCCTTGTGGCACACACTTGACTTGAGTGACATGCGATTAGACCTTCTGCCATTTGCTTCTAAAACGACGAAGCACTTCAGATCTTGACTTGCTATTATTTTCTTTAAAATTATCAAAAATACAACTTCCACTCTAATAGCATTGCGTCTCCCAGGTCCCCGAATCCCCAGGCTGGTTACTTATGCAAATAGCTGTGCTGTGTAATTAGAGGAAAGCACTTGGGTTAAATTGCCTTTCTGCACTGAGAACTCTATCTTAGACCAACCTTTGTAAGTAAATTGAACCTGCTGGGTTTGAAAATTAGACTACGAGGCACAAATGGGTACATTTCTTCAGTCGGCGTTGCCGTTTTGCATCGATCTCAGATTAACTTGAAACAACTGTGCGAACCGAGAAACGAAGACGACGCCCCGTGCACCACGGTGAGCCAGCCTCCAGCGGCAGCTGTCACTGCACAGCGCCAAGGCTCAGCCCCCGAAAACACTCATCACCTTGAGCAAAATTATAGTACAAGAGGATGGATTTTAAAGTTATTTTTACGTAGAATCTTTTTCTTCAAAATACTCTTTTTATTGATTCTTTGGGAACTCCCCATTGTCCTTCCTGATCGCACTCACTCCCCAGCCCTTCCATGTCTGCCCCCAACCCAGTGACACCCCTCCCAACAAAATAAAAGTAATAATAAAAAGCAAGTCCAATCTGTATTGTTCATATACTCACCGAGGGATGGTCGGATTTCCAGTGGCCAGACCGCTAGAGAGAACTGAGTCTTTCCCAACCTGTAGCACACCAGGAGCCATCATTGTGGGGATATAATATCACGGTTTTTAAGAGTTGTCTTTGATGGCTTCCTTTTTAGGCTGTTATGTTTTGGGGGTTGGGGTGGGAGTTGGGGATGTCATAGGAGCCTTCCGCGTCCCTCTTTCTCAACCGTGCATCTGCAGTCATCAACGCCACTGCAAAAGTAGCTTCTCTGCTCTAAACAGTCATCGGAGCATGGAGAACGGGCTTCCATGTGGTTTCCACAATAGCACAGGCCACAAACAAAGCCCTCAGAGGCAGCCATGGACTCCATTCACATCAGAAATACAATTTTCATGTTCTGTGGAACTAGATGTAGCTCAGTTGCAGAGTGCTTGGCTAGCATACTTGAGGTTCTGGGTTTGAGCCACAACACTATATAAGCCAAGTGTGCTGGGACGGTCCCATAATGCCAACCGTCACAGGGTAGAGGCAGTTCTGCTGAGAAAGTTCTGGAAGATAGAGATGCCTAGGGCCAAGCTACACTAGCATTCCGTATCACTGTGACTTGAAAAAAAAATGCAACGCATTCCTGAGATACTGCCTGGACTACGCCTTTCTTAGCTACGGTCAGTTCTGAATTACCTTGGTGTTTAATTTTAAGTAAGTGGGATATGGATGAATAGGAAATGTTTCAACGGAAAGAGACAAAAAAACGCTTGCAAGGACAGATGCTTACAAAGCCAGTCGTGAGAGCATGCTTAAGGAACTGGTCTTACTGGGAAAAGAATCCAGGTGGAGTCGCCCCATGTATTGAAGGTCACTCTGTGCATGGTGCCAACCAACGTCTTGCTCTGCTGAGGGCGAGCAAATGGAAGTGCTTATACAATGAGGCAGAGGAGAATTCATTATCATGTAAAACCGGACCAGAAGGTCTCTCCCTCTGGAGAGGCATAGCCGGAGTAGCGAGTGCTTACCTCTATTCTCCTTGAGACAGGTTTATAAAGGAGAGAAGGTCCACAGGCATTTTATCTCCTGTCCTGCCCAAAGGCAGGGGCTCGTGGTGGGTGACCTTTCAAGGCGATCTCTATTCCTCTGAGCCTGGAGAATTATAGAAGGTCTTGAATCTGATTCCAATGAATTCCAAAGCAAGTACACACCTGCTCCCAAGCCTTAAGAAAGGAAAGTGCAGGCTCACGCACATTCTGTGCTGCTGAATTAACACCTGGATTCTCAGACATTCATGCAATCATTTCTTTTGTTGTCTGTGATTGCAAACTAACAGTTATTAGTCTATCACGGCACTTAAAAAAAAAAAAGATACTGCTTTTAAGCCCAACATGTACAGTGCTTCTATTAGTGAAGTGTTGCCATGGATACATTAGATCAAAACTTCACTCCCCAAAATAAGAATGCAGAAGACATTCCCTTGTGTTGAAAGGTAGGTCATTTATATTATCTACTATTGTTGAACCCTTATTATATATAAACCAGGACCTGTCTCATACATCGGCATGATGAGAAAGTAAGTCACAGTGCTTGCTGGAGGGCCTGTGAGGGAGGGGCAATCATTGAGATTGGGTGTCGTCGCTTACTATTCAACTATAGTTGCCGTAAGCGGTGGAATGGCCATCCTTAATAGTTCAATTGGGAGACGCAAGTATGCGTCTATACCACCGCCCTCCGCCCGGCCATTCTACCTGAGCAGACGAGCACATGGTGTGATTTAATGGCTTTGCCTGTGAGATTGAGTCAAAGCTGATGGCTAACGTCTTAAATCCCTTTGAGAGGAACTGGACCATTCCATTCCCAGGAGATGAGTAAGCTTTCAAATGCCAAGCAGAAAGATGCCTTGACAAAACCATCCACACCTAAACAGGCCTTCTTCCTTAGCCCGACAGAGCTGAAAGTTAAAAGAAACCAAAGAACGGCCCTCCCTTCTGCTTTTAAGCCCAAAAGCTGGGGGGACAGCTCCTCATATAGCCTTGGTAGACACCCCTTTATCCTCTCCCTCCTTGGCTTCAGTTCCTTGGTTAAAATTAAAAGTTCCCTCCTTGGGTCAATGATAGCACTGAGTTGAACCATGGAGAAAGCCCCATGCTGTGATGGCAGCAGTCATTAAAGTAATCAGGGAAAGACAAGTTTCTACACTCCTGAGTTCTACAGCCAGTGACCCCTGGCCTCCTGGGATTGAGAGAGACACACTAACTAGTCCACAGTGAGAACTTACCTTCAAAAAAGTCATGCTTCCCAACGCACTCCTCATTAAGTCTCTTACAGACACACTGGCCCATTCTTCCAGCCCTCGAGACCCTTTGGGCTACATCTTGAAACCTGTAGCTGTGTATTCTGTGTCACTCCAGATGTGAAAAACCTTATCTCCTATTCCCACACCATGTCACTGATATGGCTTTCAAGGTATATTAATACCTTCCTTCATGCTACATAAGTAGATATACCAACACAGCAACAAATTATACATCGAGGTTAAAAATCCAGACGAAGGATGAAGAGAAAGAGTGATGCTGGCCCCATAGGCCCCATGCTGCTGCAAATAGGCCAAGGAGATATTGACTTGTAAGGTAGGAAGGGAGCCTGGCTCCCACCATCATCATCATTGTCAGAATTCCTAACAGAATGTTGGAAAAGGATCCTCACATCTGGCATTGTATAGAGGCCACCCTGCGGTGCTGTGAATGATGTTTCTAACCTTTAAAAAAATCAAGTGCAGACCAGACTGCTTCTGCCTCTGACCTTCGCAGAAGAGCAGTGGGCCTCATAACACATGCTGGGGCTGAGCCCAGTGGAAGAATCAAGCCCCGGTAACCCAAAGCCCCAGGCCTAGTCTCTCCTGCAAGTTGTCAACTCTATGCAGTCTTTTCCTGGAAGACAAGCTCCCCCATCTGACTGACATGAGACTTCAGTTTTCTGCTTTCCCCCAGTATGAGATTCCATTTGACAGGCATAGAGAGGGCCCATGTGTCTCTTTAGAATTCATTCCCCCAGTCAGGATGATTTCAGGACTATTGGCCTTCTCTGCTTACCAACCCTATGTCTCTTTATGGCTTCTCCCTGCCTGGCCTCATCCTTAAGGGAACTCTAGCTAACCCAACCCATCAAAAAGTATAAATAACTGACCAGGCTTTGCCAGGTTTTTGCATGTGGTGGATTCTAAGGCTGTTGGATGTTCGTTTGGAGGACAAGAGGCAGAAAGCCTCTTGGAGTCTCAAGAACTTTACTTACGCCCTCAGCTTTGTAAGAAGTGGTCCTCTGGGGCTGGGGACTTAGCTCAGTGGTAGACTGCTTGCCTAGCAAGCACAAGGGCCTGGGTTCCAGTCTTCAGCTCCAAAAATAAAAAAGAAAGAAAGAAAAAAAAAGAAGTGGTCCTCTTCCATCAATCTCCTTGACTCACAGAAACTGTCCCCTTATGTTGTTTTTTTTTTAAGACTAAAAAAACTGCTCATGAGCATAGAGAGTGCTGCTATCCACTAGTTTAACACCAACTCAACTAATTCCTACCTGTGTCCTCAACAATGAAGAAGAGACAGACTAGTGCCTCTCTCGGGGGTGAGGGTCCAATAAATTATCCTATGAGGAAAACTTGAGTGACCACGGCACAGGATGGACAATACCAGTAACACTAATAATAATATATTGGAGAACTGCTATGTGTGACCTGTGGAGAGCAGTTCTCAACACAATACATGACAAGAATACAATGGTAGAGGCATTGATGTCTCTGGTGGCTGATAATAAGCTTACACGCTTACACACATCTCAAGCAGGATGCCCAGCTGGAGTTAACCCATGCGAATGTGGCTCTTGTCTACTCTCAGACACAATGTAAAGTAGGGCTATAGATAAATTGTACTTTTAGGGCACATCTTTCCTCGCCCAGCCCCATTCCTTTGGTGTATAGACCCATGTCAACCCACAAGGCACCTCTGAGAAGCAAAGGGACAAATTTAGAATGCCAGAAACAACAAAGAACACATGACCAATCAGGTCTGCAAAGCTGAGAGGAAAAATAGATTGCTACAAGTGCAGGCAAGAGTGTGGGCAACCGTGTTTGGACCCAGCTCCGGACTCCTTCAAACAGACCAACCAATAAAGATGGCTTCCTGGGAGGGACATATTGCCCAGGTACATACTTAATAATGGGCTGCTATGTGGGATAAACAAACCATAAATGCTAACAACCAGAAGACAGACAATCTGATTTTTAAATGGGCAGAATCCCCATCAAAGATAGACAGACACCAAATTAGCATCTGAGAAAATGCATGTCATATCACTGGGCCACTACAAGTCATATGTGACCAGACTCCAAAACACTAACAACATCCAATGCTAGTAAGGACACTGAGCCACGGGAGCATCCAGTGAGTCCTTGCCGTGAGGGGTATAAATAATAATCACTGTTGAGGATAGCGTCCCTGTTTCCTATGAAACCTAACACCCAACTGTCACTCTGTCTTTGGCATTTACCAAAATTAGATGAAAATGTGTTCGCACACCTCAGCTTTGACAGGGATATTTACGGTAGCCTTGTTTATAAACGCCAAAGCTGAGAGGCGACCAAGATGCCAATCAGCTAGTGACTGATCAATTGGTACTGCTGAGCAATACCAGAAAGAAACTAAAACTTCTCTCCCAGTTCTTAGAACTTTGGTTCTTTGTTTATGTTTCCTTTAGCCATAGCTCGGTGATTATCATAGTGAGTTATGCCCAGGAATTTTCTGGAGAAGAGAGATAGATGCCTATGAAAGATGCAGAAAATGGTGGGAACTCAGTGAATCTGAAGTCTCGTGGTCTGCATTCCTCATGAGCATCTCAACTGACTGACAGCCAGGTGCACCAGGGACCGACCGTGTCTTCAGAATTCAACAACAGGGGCATATGTAAGACACCAGAAGAGACGTTACAAACTCTGGTGCCTGAGGAAAAAAGCCACGGACAATGCCAGTAACTGAGAGGATGGCTGCGAAGCATGCACAAGCTTAGCTTTAACACTTGGCAGTGTTGTGCTACAGAGAAATGCATTCTTTGACTCCTAGGATAACGCAGCCTTCCCTGAGTACATTCTGCTACTTTAAATAGTCACAGGGGACAGGGATATTTTTCTAAGTATTACAGATGTGTAAGTATAATGACAATGGCAACTGACGTGATCCTCAAGATGGGGGAGTAGGGAAACGGTGATGTTCTAACTCTTCATCTGCTCAAGGGAAGTTCAAACCCCAAGCTGTGTGTGTCATTCACCCATCTTTAAACAGAACCCCTTGAATCACTCTGTGGGACAAAAGAAAATATGTTGTTTATCCAGATCCTTCCTTTTTACAAGCTACAGATTGTGACTGTTGGGCCAGAATTTAACTGGAGAGATTTTTGCTTCTTCTAGTTCATTGGGATTCAGGTTGAGTTCCAAGAAATGCTAGGAAAGTTGTAAGGGAGCGCCAGGGTATATAGTACAGTAAAGAGAAAATTTCACTTCCTCCTCCTCCTCAGGAAGATGACGTTATTGTTTCTACGATATGTAGATGTTCCAAGTCAAACCTCACTTGCAAACAGAGTGGAGCTGATCAAGTTTTGAAAGAGGGAACTCTGATACTAAACCATGTTAACAAACAGCCCCGGTTTTTAATGGTTTGAGACAAGGGTATCTTTATCAATTGCAAAACATGTCCATTTGTGTTAGCAAGGACTTCTCTTCCACCTTCTTCTCAGGCGGGACCACGTGGGAAAGACAGCAGCCTGTTGACTGTTATAGCCACCTACACCCAAAGTATATGTGTCACAAGGGAAGGACCAAAGGTTTGGATACCAACAGTTAGAGACTATGGTCTCTAGTTATACATCTGTTCTACGTCCTCTCATAAACCAAGCGTGTCATTCGGCCTCAGTTAATTTCATAGAGTGAAGACAGGACAGTGCCATAGCTCTCATAAAAGAGAGGGTGTAAAGTACCACGGGCCAGTGTTACGATCCACCAGGAGCTGTCCAGCTTGAGTTCCTACCCAAAGACTGTGTTTTCACCCACCGCACAATGAGGAATCATAGCAGGAATTGTGAGGAAGAAGGTGACGTTACAAAGGTGACAAACAAGGATGCTAATTGTAGAAAGTTAAATGTCCTGCTTTTTAATTGACATGATACATGGCAATGGGATGATCTGAAGTCTGAATAAAGAAAGATCCCCCACGGTGAGTGAGCATTACCTTCTATCAGCTCCATAATGAATAGATTAGAAATTGATTAACAATAACTTATTTTTCTCCCCTTTGTACATTTAATCAGCCTAATAAGAGCTTTATAAATAACTAATGAAAAAAAAGCAGTCTCGATGCTTATAATATGATTCCTCCCACCATGGAAAATTAGACCCATCTATTGAAAAACAAATACCCCTTATGGAAGCAAAGATTCCTTCTATCAGGTCACTTAATCAGACTTAGGAACATAATTGCCATCATGCAATTTAGACTAAATATATTAAAGTATTTCTTAAAGGAGAACAATTGTAGAACATCACAAATGAGTCTTTCTATTAGAGACAGTATGGGAGTGCTAACCTTGGCCAACACTAGATCTATTGCATATACTCATCCTTGCTGTCCATCCTCCCACCTTGGCAGCGAGCCAAACAAAATCCTGGGCTCCTAGTGTGCTCTTGATGTGGATTCTGTCAAATAGAAAGGGATGTTTTTCTAAATTGAAAAAGAAAGCCTAGAACAGCATCTTAAAAGTCTTTGTGTTTCAGACTACTCAGTCTCTGGGGAGGAAAAGGTTTGGGGGGGAGGAAAGGGAAGATGCAGGTAGACCTGAGAACCCTTCTTCACAATGGGATCACAGAGCATCAGGTAGACCTGAGAACCCTTCTTCACAATGGGATCACAGAGCATCAGGTAGACTTGAGAACCTTTCTTCACAATGGGATCACAGGACATCAGCAAAGAGTGATAGAGTGGGCCAATGCTCCACATTTATTCCCAGTTCTAAATCAAAGAGCAAGCTGGTTTCTTCCCATGCTGTTTGCCATGGGGTCCGTTTTAAGGAGAGCTCTCTGTCTTTATGAGAACCCTTCCAAGCTCTTGTATCTGGACACTCTGTTCTCTGATCACTCTTTCCTGGGAGATTATCCTCAGGAGGTTAAGGTACTTTTAATTCCTAGGCCACATTTCCTGTGTTTCATAACCTGAACCATGCTTGGAATGCCAGAGATCTGACAAGTGGCCATTACTGAAGACCTCCAGTCAGCAATGCCACTGTGCCTCTACATGAGGCTGATCCTTGGCAATAGTGTTGTGTGATGCTGTTCTTGGAGAGACATTAAAAAAGGCTGCTCACCCCACATAGGAAACCAACAACAACCAAAGTAAGAATGTTACTAAAGTCTAGCTTAGTGAACCAATAAGTTTTACTGGAACTACTTATAGAAGGAGTATGGGTGATTCTTACTGGAATAGAAATTACTCAGGCTAGTTACCATCAGCCAAGCCCACCCCAGCATGGGTGACAGTTCCCAAAAGCTGAAACCATAGAGCCCAGTGTATAACTTGCAGGCAGCTCAACATATTGGAGAGTGTCCTTTCCAGGTAGCTTACCCGGTCTTTCCCTCTTCTGAGCAGTTGTGCTGGTCTCAGCTTCTTGAAGGCAGCTTGGCTGATCTGTCTCCTCTAGGTCTCTAGACTGATCTGAGCCTCTTCTAGGCAACTCAGCTTGTTTGAGAGTGTCTCTCAGTAACTTACTGCTTATGTAAGCTCTGGGAGGGAGGAGACTGATAAATCTGGTCAGTTTCAAGGATTTCCTGAAACTTTTGAATTGTTTACTCCCTGATTGCTTCCAGGCAGGTTGGACTGTCTCATCTCCCTTTAGAACATCCTGAGCCTTAAAAGATTTCCTTCCAAGATGGAAAGTTTGTCTCAGAGGAAATTGCCTCACAACAAACAGGTTCTTCAGTTGTACCCTGAAGGAATACGTATTTGCTAGATAGTAACTATTGTCAAAGGCTAACATAGTAAAGTTCCACAAGCTAAGTAGCTAGCAACAACATGTATTGCCTCAAAGGTCTTCAGGTTAAGTGATAAAAATCAAGCTGCCACCAAAGCCATGCATTCCTTAAAACCATGAATGAAATCCTTGCTTCTTCTAGTACCTTGTATCTGCTGGCCACCATTGGCCGTCTCTGCCTCCATCTTCACAAGGCCATCTTCTCTTGTACATGGATGGGCCTTTCTCTTACAGGAATGTACACTATCGTACTCATGTACTGTAACCCTGATTAAAGATACCTAGAGTGACATTTTCAAATAAGATCATATTCGGAAATACTGGGAGTTAAGGTTCATTACTATGTGTGACTCCTGTAGCGTGAATGAAGAAATACAAGAGAAGGGAATAACTCAAACTTGCAGGCTTGTCTTCTATTTATGTTCTAGCCAACAGACATTGTCCTGTGGTATGATAAATTATAGGGCAGGCTGGGAAATGAAGTCTCTAGCCCAACAACAACTATATGTCCAGGTAAGACTCATGCTTCAGGAGAAAGGAAGAGTAGGTACCATAGGACAACTAGAAACCATCACATGGTGCTGGCATGGTGGCCACTAGGTCAAATTGTACTAAGCAGTATCATAATCACTACCACCTATAAGTGTCAGTGAACACTTAAAACATGGCTGATCCAATTTATAAATGCAGAACACAAACCAAATTTCAAAGGCTCAGCTCAAAATGGATGATATAAAGTATTTTAATATTCTTGATGCCGACTGCATAAATAATAATTCTTTGATGAGATATACAAACTGAAGTTTGAGGGTGGGGTTCCCTCGCCCATGTCAAAGATTCTACAAGGCTGACTGACTGAATAGAATCTCTGTGACCAGAGAGCTAGCATGTTGTAGGTTCAGAGCCAAGTTATATGAGGCTATCTTTAACCCCCTAATAGTGCTTCATTGCCCACCTCTGTCCTTGAGTTACATTCTCGTGACTATCAGGGAAACCTTTCCAAATGTGCTAAATGACTGTAGCTTTTACTAACCCACAGGCTAAAAATGTCATCAGATAGCAGCCAAGGACCTCAGCAGATTCCTCCTCTCTCCTGTAACCGACCCATCTGATATTTCCACCAATGCATTTGAAAACTACCTTGATTTATGGCTTTCTTTTTTCTGTCTTCACAAAACTTAACAAAACTTCATGAAGCTAGTACCACATCAAAGTGTGGTATTTGGGGTAACCTGAATCCACACGTCTGGGTCAGGAACACTCAGATTTCCGGGTTCTCATGTCCCAGAATAAACTTCCCATCCCTTTGAGATGAGAGCTGTGGTTTTATATCAATAGATAAGTAAAACTTGGTGTCAAAATCACTTTCACCCTTTTTGATCACCTCATAGATGTACTAGAAATTGTAACATCCCATCTGAGGCTCTGGTTATTTCTACTGTACAGTGTAACTTCGGGGAGACCCACACAAACCAGAGTTCACTGCGGGGGCAGGACAGAGAGAATGTCATGGGTGTCAGGGAAGGCTGAGGATAGATCTCAGAGGCCTTGATATTCTATATCAAAGATGGATCTCACAGGTTCACCTGACGCAAAACCTTCTTCCAAAGCAGCATAGCCCTCACGGGCACATAACTAAAGCATCTCCAGCCTGTGTCCTTGCCCATGAGGCAAGAACCTCAATGCTAATTTCAGTACGTAAAATCCAATTGGATTAACTGAGTATTGTTCTAACAGTGTGAGCACAATGAGCTGTTCAGAGAATGAATGAACGGATGGACAGGCAAATCGGAAGTAAAGACACTGAAATTTCCCTTCCATCTGGTGACTCCGTACAAGCAGACTTCAAGTATTGCATTTAGGGGATGAAGAAATTCATTGATCCATTAAACTCCACAGGAATAGATTCTAGGGGTTTTGTGCTTTGCTTTTTGGAGAGAGTCTCTCCTGACTGGTCTAGAACTCACTGTGCAAACCCTGATGCCTTCAAAGTTGCAGCAACCCTTTGCCTTTGTCCTCAAGGTGCTTCAATCACTGGTGTTCTACAATTCTGGCTAGTTTTTTGGTTGGTTGGTTGGTTGGTTGGTTGGTTGGTTGGTTGGTTGGTTGGTTGGTTGGTTTTCCAATGCAGAATCTAAGTAACACAAGATCTCACACCCTTTCCTAACACTCAGTCTGTTGTCTCAGTGCATGAAAAGAACCAACTGGGTTTCTCAGCTGACATGGATACCAAGCAATATAGTGGTTTTATAAGCTTGGGTTGGAGTCCACAGGGCACCCCTGAGAGTTTCAGGTTCTTGTGTCCCAGAACAACAACAACAACAACAACAACAACAACAACAAAACAACCAAAAAAAATCGCACCAGAGACACATGGATGGTGATAAAATCAAGGCCAATATATTAAGAAAAAGACTCTTCCCCCTCCCATCACTCTCGACATCCCCCTCCCCTCAGGAGAAGTAGACCAGAGAGCTAGGAAAGGATAGAAGCTCTTTGGCTGTAAGCCATAAGAATAGTGACTCTTCTGAGGCCAGTTACACGACATCTACCTTCTGCCATATTTGTACATGCATGCTTATCCTGAGCATGCTCTGTCCTTTATATACTGCTCCAGAGAGAAGGGGTCTGCTGGCTTCTTCCATATTGAAATCGCAATGCCTCTCCCTTTTTCCCTACCACAGCAGCACTAAGGATTTCACTACAGCTTTGAAATAAAGCCAGGTATGGTGGCTCCCCCTCCTGTGAGGGTAGCAGTTGTGAAGTGCAGGGGACACAGAGCCTGGGAGAGAGTGGACCAGATGCTACCAAGTCCCGATGCATTCTGAGACGCGTCTCCTCCATAACCTGGATGTATTTTCATTTTTTTTTAATTTTTTTGCAAGTTTCCAAATGCTCGCGAAAGTCAACAGCATTCCGTTAAGTCTGGTATAAAAATAAGACGACGCTGCGTCTTTAAGCACCCACTCAATCATAGCTTCTGTCTCTGTCTCCGTGGCAGAGGGCATTTGCTTGGTGGCTGGACCCTTGAACGTGCCGGCAGCAGTAGATGAAGCAGCTCTGCCTCCCCAGACTCCTGTCTTTGCAGAGTTCGCCCTGTGTGTTTCTGCCTGCTGGCTGTCACCTCCCTAGTCACTCACAGATGGCATTTTGAAGGAATGCTAATTGAGGGACTTCATTGCTGGCTTCTAACTAATCATCCTGATGGGAAATGTCTCTCCTGCAAAGGAAGACAAGGGGCCCACGTGGCCTTGCTTCTCTGCGCTGACATACATCATTCTCCTTTGCCAGAACCCTTTGGATACAGAATCTGCCCAAGGATACAGTGTGACAGAGGGGTTATCTCTGTCCACACTTTGCGCCCTCCCCTCTTGATCTGCCCCCTTCTTAGGATTACATGTCAGATCACTCTCCCTGGGTCCCTACCTCTTGGTCATTCTACTCCAGTGACTATCCATAGGCTACATAAATACTGGCAAGGTACATTTTTCAAAGAGTAGCAATATAGGGAAACCATGAAAACTGGCTCTCACATTAAACTTCCTGAGTTCAAATTCCATCAGTGAAACAGACCTGATTTTAACAAACCACTTAAGTCACTCTACGTAGCAACATTCTCTTTTTTTTATTATTATTTCAAGCAAGAGAGGGCCAGGGTCAGCCTTGTAGAGCAGGTCTGATGATTAAATGAATCATTAAAGGCAAGGAACTGAAAACATTTATTAAAACAAGTACCTGCTCCTAAATACTTTTAACTTACAAGATCTGCCAGACAACCTCGCAGGAGACGGAACTAAGAACAGGACCCACTAAAGTTGGGTCTCCTTGTCATGTAATTAGGAAGACAAACCCCTCTGTAACCACAATGCCCAGAGGACAGTATAGACTTCCAGCTCTCAGGTATTTAGACCTGAAAGCGATGGGGCCAGAACCTCTCAGCACTGAGAGGTTCAGTCAGCACCCCAAGGCAGCATGGGCTTGTCACTAACAGAAGCCTATAGGACTTTCCACACTCACTTTGTGTTTGAGCCTAAAAGTAATTGGTACTTAGCCTCTACACATTGAAGCTTTAAGGACATGACTCTGGACATATCCCCCATTGTGCAGCCTAGCGTTGCTCCATCAGTTTGCCGGGTGCACCTGCTCTGTCTTGACTTTACTGGCAAGGACACAGAGTAGGACAGGACTGTCATTCATGTGGATCTCTAAAGTGACTTCTCTTACATAGCAATATTTAGCTCACTTCTCAGCAGCACAGATGTGTGACAGCTGCCGTGTTTTAGATGTTTACCATATGACAGATCTTGCGCTAAGTTATATCTCACTTAATTCTCCCAGTAATTTTATGGGAAAGGGACCTTTGGGGGTAGGTGGTGGAGTAATCTCGACCACACAGGGTGACATAAAGAAATGACTCTAAGTTTTAGATGGTCAACTCTAAGGTGCATGCCTTTATTTAATGTTCTAGCACCATAAGATACACGCGTGTGCACACACACAACAACAAACAGATTTATTTGAATCAAGTAATCATTAATTTAATAAATTGCTTCTCTAAGATTTATCTGTATCACCTACCATTGCAATTCCACTCCACTAAGAATACTAGGAACTTATTTCTAGAGCCAGCTTAACATGTGCCCCATTGCATCCTGCTGCAGAGCGACAGAGAAAGCTATGGGGAAATACACACAGGCCCTTAGGAACAGCTCTGCTGATGGTGGAGCCATCCACCCAAACATTTATGACTTTCTAAGAGGAAAAAACACCTTAAAGTATTCTAAAGCAGTCAGCTCAAGCCTCTGTGTCCTGAGCACACTGGTGGCCTACAGACCACGCCTCAGGACTCTGAACTGTAGGTGGCTCACAAGAGGGAGTGGCCCCCAGCAGGAGGCGGGACTCCTTCCCTCCCCGCTCACTGACCTTATTTCTGTCAGCTCCTCCTTATGTTCATCAACTCACCTAGAGGAGGTGAGGCTCCCATCATTGTGTTGTAATGACTGGCCTGCAGACCTCCGGATGGTACATTAGGTTGAAATGTTCTAACTGCTACTTCTTTCTGGGGCTTCAAGCCCCTGCAGGAACAGATGGACGAGCAGAACCCAGCAGTTACTAGGGAATCGGACGCCCGGTTTAAAGTAATTGGAAGCAGCATGGCAGGAGCCTTTGGAAGGCAAATGAATCCAGAGCTTGATGCTCGCATAATCAGCAAGTGAGGAGCTGGGATCTCCTGCGGAGCGGAGGAAAAGCTTTTTCCATTCGGAGATGGTTGGTTCATAAAGGCTTGCTTTCTCTTAGCTACTAAACCAAGCCTTGACAATGGGAGGAGGAAATTTACTGGGAATGTCATAATAATGACAATCTAGAAATCTCTGCATCAATAATTCATGAACTTGATCTCTGGGAGGTTAATTTTAAAAAAAAAGTCTCCAGGTATAATAAATGGAATCATTATTATATAGCTCATTTGAGAAGAAAAATCGTGATGATGATACTGCTCTGAGGTTTTTCCAGCGTGAAGACTGTGACTTTACTGGCAAAGAGACTAAAATACAAAATGCATAAATAATGTAAGTCCCGTTAGGACAAGGGAGGCAGGGGAGAGGGTGGAGGGTGATAAAATCGTGTGTGAAACATGGCTGTGCTCAGACCTCTTTGAACAATGTTGTGAGAATTTTGAAGGCCCCCTGAGCTCCTTTTTCCTTGTCTGCCAGCTCCCCTTCCCTGAGATATGTCTTTATAATAAATAAAATTATGAGCAGAGGGAACCAGCAGCCCGTTTGCTTCCTAGGATCTGTATCCAGTTCGAGACACCCTCATCTCTCTTCACTGTGCAGTGTGGCCAGGCATCCCCTCTCTGTCAACACGTTCTTCCGACTTTAATGGCCCTGCGGTCCTGTAGGTCTCTAAATTTGCTGTCAAACTATTTCATCAACTCCTATTGTTACTCTCAAAGATGCAAAGAGAAAGACCACCGACCCAAATCATCATGGCCAAATTAATTAAATCAAGCAATTAATTAAAGCAAGTCTTTTTTTTTTATTCACACACACGGGCTGTCTCTCCCTTAAAGTGTGGTTCAAGAGATCAACATTACATGTGAGGAAGACAAGATTTTTACAGTAAAGAGGTAGGGAGTTGCCAAATGGTGGTTGGCACACAAAATAGGCAGGGTTACAGAAGCAGACCATAGCAAGATAGTCATAACAATCTTTGAAACAAGGGTCTGGTCACAAGATCCTTGATGACTACAACTTTTTGAAACAAAAACATGATTGTCATTTCCTGGAAAAGGCAGTGAAGTGAGGCAGAGCCCAGTCTTGAGGAACAGATGTAGTCATAATGAGGACCTAGTCATAATGAGGAATGAGAACCTAGTTTGTCTTTACTATATAATAGCTTTTAAGCCCAAGATGAAGGCAGGCTGGTTCTTCACTATGGACATAGCTGGCCTCCTATTGAGAGTTATAGGGACAACCCCAGTAGCTCCGATTTCATAAGACACGATTCCCAATCTACAAAGACTTATGCCATCTGCCTTAGTCACTGCCACTGTCTGCCCTGGCCTCTCCTAGTGTCCTTTAAGTGGGGGAAAATGCAAGTTGTTCCTTTTGATAGCCTCTACTCTCTTCCTGGGGAATCTCCATTCGGATACATATATGGTTAGCTCTGTGTTCACATGCCCCCTGCAGAGAGAGGCTTTCTCTGACCCTCTTTTCCCCAGCCATGGCACCATCTATTCCATAACTCTGCCCTATTCTTCCAAAACCTTTATTATAAACTATATAATCCCATTCTTCATTTAGTTTCTTAAATTATTTTCCACCTCCCAGCCCAATGTAAAGAACGCCCTCTGTCTCATTTCAGACAGGTTTTATAGGCACTTGACAAATGTTTGTCTAAGGAGTGGGGCGGGGTTGGGGATTTAGCTCAGTGGTAGAGCGCTTGCCTAGGAAGCGCAAGGCCCTGGGTTCGGTCCCCAGCTCCGGAAAAAAAAAAAAAAAAAAGAACCAAAAAAAAAAAAAAAGAACCTAAGGAGTGGGGCAAAGACAGAGAAGAAGGTAGGTAAGAGGGTGGTAGGAAGAAAGAGACAGGACAGGACCAGGAAATGTTGATTCATTCATGTACACATGAATGTACATGCTAGCATGTACACATTCATTCACTGGCTGCTAACTCCCTGATGGAGGCATAGTGTAGGCAGACTCGCTCAGAAGGAAGGGTTCAATGCCTCTCCAAACAAGCCCTTGGACTAAATGGAAAAAGCAGTTTAATCTCTTACCTCCTGAGTAAATTTAGATTTAATCATATATATGCATACATATATATGCATGCATGGATAGTCATAACATAATGCTACCACGTTAAATAATCAATGTATTAATGTGGATTCATTCGCTCCTTGCAAGCATACAAAAGGATACAGCAGATTCTTTTTTGACCAAGTGCTCTTCGGAACCTCCAAGTGATGAGAACAATATGCTCCCAAACCCATTTCCCTACCACATGCCCTCTGTCCAAGTTTCCTTCCTTGTGGCTTCTGACTATCTCCCTTGCCTTGATGTGCACAGATAAACGAAGACAGAAGAGCATGGCGGGACAGGGACCAGTTTTCTGATCCCTTCTCTTGAATAGGCACATTCCGTGACCCTCAGCTTCACTCTCCTCCTCTGGCAACGTGCTGTAAGCTACAAGTGGGTACTTGTAGGATGTTATAAGGTGAAGGCAGGTACAAGATAGATTGAGGCCTGTCATTGGACGAGAAGGCAGGATGGGCGGGAGAAAAGTTTGAGGGAAGAGGAGGAGACTGGAATGGGAGACTGGAGGAGACCACAGAATAGCCTCGGAGAGAACATGGAGGCTGACGTTAAGATTCCTCTCTGTGTATTTACAGGCTGTTATGAATGTTCTTAAGGAATGGGTGTGTACAGGGCTTTGTGTGTTTAGGTGGGCAATTATATCTTATCAATTGGATCAGAGGTTATTGTGTTGTGTGTTCTTTCTTGTGGCTATTTAAGTGTAAGAGACTGTGCAGCGGCAGAGACACTGGGCCACTACGGAATTGGGATGTGTGTTTCTGGCAAGATAGCTATCAGATATCTTGGGGTGCTGTGATGCTGAACCTAGCGGGGTGAAAGACAGCCATTTTTAATAATTTTACAACAACAGGTACTGTTGAGTTCTGACGGGCATGGCTAACAGCTCTACAGTGCCCACGACAGAACACACAGCCGTTCTCACCACAGCACCCTCCTCCCTCTCACAGCTCGAGATCTGTCCCTTAAGCTCAAGTGTTCCCAAACACCATGGGGCTGATCTGCCCCTCTGGCAAGTCCTCCTCACACCGACTTTTGTGACTTACCATCCAAGCCTTCCTTGCATCGTAAAGTTCTTGAGGGGGAGTCAATCATACTATCCCAAATCCAGCTCTTGAGAAGCTAGCACTGGGGACTGGAGAGGTGGCTCAGTGACTAAGAGCACTGGCTGCTCTTACAGAGGACCCCACATGGCAGTTCACAGACCTCTGTAAGTCCACTTCTAAGGCAAGGGGCACGCATGTGGCGCACAGACATGTATACTGGCAAAATTCCCACATTCAGAAAGAAAAAGAAAGAATCCTACGTTGGTTAACAGTGAGTATTATAGTACCCATAGATGTGACTGCACAGCCCATGCTACTCTGGAGCTTTAAATTCATGTTAAATATGTCTGTAATATTATATAAATGCTAGGCTCCCACATTTAATCAAAGTCTTAATCATAATGAGCAGCATTTATGAAAGGGCAATTAACAGATTCCCAAAAGAACTGGAAATAGTAAATTGCTAATGGCCTCCCTAAGGTTTTGCTTTTTGCTCTGATAAATTAAGTAATTTAATAACAGAGACGGTATGAACCAGAAAGAGCACACGTTTCAAAGACAGCAGACTTAACATCGTGATCTTGTGATCTAGGCTTGTGTCCCTGGGATCAATGAATCCTCTTTTTTCGCGTCAGCTCAGCTCATCTGATGGATGAAGATACAAAGGGATGACAGCGGTTAACCGTGTTTCAGAAGCATGTGCCAGGCCAGCGAGAGGGCTCAGCGGGTAAAGGTGCTTACCCCTTCACCTGATGGCCTGAGTTCAATTCCTAGAACCTACAGAAGGAGAGAACTGATCATTCAACCTGTCCTCTGACCACCATATCTACCATGGCACATGCATGCATAAACATATTTTAAAATCTGTGCTCTGTTTATTTAAAATGTTTTAATTTGGTGTATTTGTTTTTTAAAAGAGCACTAGATTTCTGAATAGTGTTTTGCTATCTCTTCTAGATGATATTTAAGGTAGTTTCTAACACACACACACATACACATACATACTTCTATCTTATACACACACGTATGTATATGTATGTATACCACTGAGTACTGTTAGTGTTACTCATATGTATATGGTAAGGCTGATCACTGTCTATAACTCCTCAACTAAACTAGGGGCAGGGCCTTGTGAGACCTCCCTACACATTATTTTTAATTCCATGGGCTTTAAGAATGAGTTAAAATCTAGGTACCTTATAAACCAGTAGAATTTTTCCAGTTCTTCGTTATGCTCCAGTCCAGGCTAGGCAGTTTCCCAGGATCCCCTTCTTCCTGGCACTTTCCACATCTTCTTAAGTAAATCTCTCAAGCTCTTAGAGCCTTGGCTCCCGTTAAGTCTCTGTAAGAAGGAACCGCGCTGTCAGGCGTACTGCAACCGAGCTGTAGTGCTGTGACAAAATGCCCGAGACTGGTAATTTGTAAATTATATAAATGTACTCATCATTCTCAGGACCGAGAAACCCAAGGTCTAGGATCTAGCAGGGCTGATGACTGGTAGGGGCTGGTCGCTGCCTCCAACATTGTGCCTTCTTATGGTGAACTTAGGTGGCCAAGTGACCGAAGGGTTAGAGAGCACTGTTTCCTCCCTCCTTTATACAGACGTGCATCCCTTCCCTGAGGACATGTTACTACTTCCAAAGACCACGTCCTTTAATACTTCCCCCTTCCAGACCAAGTTACAACATGGATTTTAGAGGGCCACCATTCCCCAAGCCAGAGCAGCAGCGTCTTAACATTCAGAGACATCCTCATCCTTCCCAAACCCTTGATCCCACCACTCGGGATCCCCATTCTCATTTATAACTGAATTACACCAGAAAGCTAGCCAAGCCCAAGGAACCTGCTATTAGTCATCTGCTCCCCTCACTTTTGTGCTGCGGTGGAAAAATGGGCGCTAGAAGGCATGCAAGATCAACTGTGACTTACGAAGAGGACATGGGGCAACAGGGCAGGGGTTTTATTTTGAAAAGAGAGTCAGTGGGGAAATCACAGGACCTAGCTGGTGGAGACTACCTATGCATTCATCACCCACCCAGCGTAGTATGGCCAGGAAATACAGGTTCTCCCTGCCTGCTGCTCCTAGCCTACCGCAAGAAATCCAATTTATTTCACGAAAGCACCTAAGGCATGCAGTCATTTGAATGACTGATTTGGTACATAATAAACTCCCAGAAAATATTAATAGATTTGTGATAGCCTACATTTTGATTTATTGAAAATGTCATCCCAGCCTCTGCCCATTATTCTCAAAGCCAACATGTGCTAAATGTGCCGGATCTGTCAGTTACCACACGAGCTGGTCAGCCCACCCCTTCCACACTTGTGAATCTAATGGAACTGTCCCTCCAGCAGCCAAGGCAAGAAGCCAGTCAGAGCCCTGGAAGCTGGGCACTGGCAGAACCAGGTGGTTTCAAACTGCAGGTGATTTTATATTTTGTCCCCCAGGGGATATTGGGGGATGTCTGAGGACAGTTCTGATCCTTACAGTTGAGAGCAACACTGGCATCTAGTGGATGGAAGCCAGGAAGGAGGCCAAATGTCTCTCTCGTAGAGCAGGACAAGGCTACTATAATACACTGTCAGGCTTCAAAGGGTCAATGTAGAGGCAGGGAAACAGAGTCAAGCTCCCCGAGTGTAGCTGTCACTCCGTCTGGGTGATGGCTTGCTGAGGTGAGCAAGTGAGGGTGTCTCACTGAGAAGCAGGGTGAATCTCATTTCATGCACCTCACAGCTCTCGGATCGTCATAGGGCTCAGACAGCGGAGTTTGTAAACGCTGCCACGCGTGACATGCTGCACACAGACTAGTTACTCCTCGTAATGATATAAACAGCAGGGACAAAGACTCCCTTCAGCATTGCTGACGCAGCTGGAGGTTGACAATGTGTCTCTACACCCATGCAGGGCTGGAACTCCGAAGGTCAAACTCCGAAGGTCAAACGCAGACCTTAAGAGATTGCCCAGACGCTAAGCCAGTTTTATTTATTCTAAAAGTCTACCCCAATCTTCCGTTACTCTCTGTCCTAGAAGTGTGTGGAAGAGGTCACAGAGAGTGATGGCCTTATTGAACTGTTCGAGTGCTGTTTGTTGGGACTCGAATGTGCGTGCCCCCTTCAGGATGTGATGTTTGAAATAAGGACAGCCCAGGGGGCAGTTAAGGCTTAGTGAGTTCTGTGGACAGTCCACCACGGGTTTACGTGCGGGAAGTTAATGCAGGTCGTATTCTATTGGCTCTTATCCTTTCCCTAACCTTATAGACTAAGTCTGGCGAGATGCTGAGGCAAGCACCATGGGGCTAATTAACACTTGGGCACGAGAAGTCTCCCGACCACATTCAATCTTTCATGGATTTTTGTGGGAAGAGAGAAGGAGGAGCCAAAAGAGAGGCCTTGCAAACGTTTGTGTAACTGTTAACGAGTGCTTTGAATTGATTGTCAATGCAAAGTTGATTCAGTCAATTAACACATAGCTCCGAAAACAGCTTCTTCTGTTTCCGGTAGCCCTCAGAATCTCTGGGTTGATCTCATTAACGGCATGCAGTTTTTTTTATTTTTTTATTTTTTTTTAAATAACCAAATTGTTGGCTGTCGTGAATCAGAACGTTCCCTTGTCTGATGCACACCCAGGACACCTGAGTCGCCCATAAACCTCTACCTCCAGTGCTGTGACACAAATCCACACTCATTTTCAAACCTAACAGGAAGCTGAAGGAAGAACTGTTTTCTTGACCTAGGAGCAGGGGCAGACAAGCTTTTCCTAGTCTTAACGGATGTAGCATTCTAACAAATGCCTCTGAACTACTCAGTAAGAGTTATAAAGTAAATGCCGTCCCACCCAACTCCCAGAATATGAATGCTGGGAGCTGAGTATGCAACTCAGAGATGGGCACGCACAGGTTTGGTCTCCCGCATGGGCGCAGGAGAGAAGCTACTTGAGCCACAAGACCTTCAGTTTACAAGCTAATATGAAATCCAGCTGAAGAGTACTGTCTATTACAGCACAAAAGCTGACCGACATTGCCAGGCGGGCCACCTGAAGTGCTCTGCGAGACCTCTCCTTACCCAAGTGAAGACAGAACCTTGACTTAATCTACAGAGGAGAATTTCAGGAGTCTGTGTGAAGCCCCGCCAAAATTTATTCCAAAAATGTTCTCATTGCGCACAGGCATTGAGTGGGGTCTGGGGACAGATTTACCAAAAGGACAGTGGTACACAGCCAAGGGAGGCCTTAGGAGATAATCCATCTAACAACGTTTCCTAACAATAGCTATGTATATGCAAATTTGATGGATTTTGAAGCAAAATTAGTCAAAAAGTTTAAATGACTGAGTAAAAATATTTTCTTGTACTCCATTTTAATGTAGAGTTTCCTTTAATAAAGAAAACTATAAGGTGAATCGTATAGGTTAGCAGGCTGATAAGATAAAAACAAAGGTCACAAAACGTCTCGATATAGGTAGGTCAGGAAGAAATCAAGGTAAATGTTTTGACTGTGAACATGGCCCACAAGCCTGCTTGTGAGATTTCAGTGAAGAGGTTACAGTCCGCTGTGGGCAGTTTGGAAGCTCTTAATGAGCCCTTTAAACCAGATCCCAAAGTGACTCCCTTTGCCCAGCCCTAAATTATCTGTCTCACCACGCTGCCTCTACATGAGCTGTGTTTTCTCCACGTTGGTTTCATCTGTCTGAATAGAGTTTTAAGTTAACAGACCTCGAGAGGATGAAGCACTTCCTTGGAAATCCATCTACGTTTGTCTTTTAAGTGACTGGTGGGTCCACTGTTGGAAATTAGGCTTTACTGTGTGCTGCTCCACCCCCACCCCCACCCCGTCCCATGAACCCAGTCCCTAGGAATTTCCTAACCCTAACACTAATGCACTGGACTTTTTTTCCCTTTGTCTACCTACCTTCCCTCCTTCTCTTTCTTTGGAAAACTTACCCAAACAGAATTTGGGTGGAAAGAAGGGGGAAATGGCAAAAGATTGGTGTTGGCTCACAACTGTGTTCTAGAATACAATCAATAAAGAAAAGAGTCAATTAGAGCAACAATATTTAATGATGTCTTTTCTGCTATCCAGCTCATTGCCTATGCCTTTTCATGACCCTCCCCACGGCCTTGGTCTCACTAGCAGCTTCCTTAAAAGAGAAGAAAGGATGGGCTGGAGAGATGGCACAGTGGTTAAGAGCACCGACTGCTCTTCCAGAGGTCCTGAGTTCAATTCCCAGCAACCACATGGTAGCTCACAACCATCTGTAATGAGATCCGATGCCCTCTTCTGGTGTATCTGAAGGCAGCTACAGTGTACTTATATAGAATAAGTAAATAAATCTTTAAAAGAGGAGAAAGGTAAGGGACAGGCAGGAGTGGAGTTGATGTTGACAGGAAATACCAAAGAAAAGCCTCTAGGTTTGACTAGGAAGAACCTTTAAAATGATGGTTTCCTTGTTCTTTAAGTAGCTTTTAAGGGATGCCTATGAAATACTGCAACAATTAATTCAAACCCCTGCTCTTGACTTAAGCTCTCCCGGCATTCCCCGTGGCTTGTGGAGTTAAAGGGTGGTGCTCCCCCCTGCTCCTCACCTCTGCTCAGAGAACTATCTGCTGCCTCCCCTCAGGCTTCCCACTGATGCGCCTTTCTATGCCTGGTTACCATGGCGAACGCTGCACCCTCCGCCCCTGTCTCCCGGTAACCAGGAGGTTGTTAGTGAAATGCTCACAGAATGATTTCTCTGACGCCGATTACTCACTGAAGGGTACTGAAATCAGCAACTGCGCCCGCTTTACTCTACAGGTGTGTCTACAGGTGTGTCTGCATGTGCAGAAGCCCGTGCTACTGATGTCACCAATCACACTTCTCGATAAAAGGAGTCCACTTAGTAAGCAGCACAGTCGCTTCAACCCTTTCCCTACTTCCTTCTGAGATCCTGCTCAGGGGATTTCCAAGAAAAGGATCCCATGTTTCCCGAGTCTTGTCTGAGTTCCGTACTTGGCTCTTCATTTCCTGAAGCTCCAGAATCATAGATCTGTACAAGACTGGTGAAAGCTGAAAGCATTATTAGCCTTGCCACTATTATCCAATCCCGGCATCGAACATTTGTAACGGATATTAAACAAAGCTGCTTAAGCTCTGAGTCCCTTCTGATGCAAACTAAGGGAATCCAGAAGCATTTTCCAGAATTGTGGTGGTTCAAAGGAAAGATTGGCCCTGCTTCATAGGGACGTGACATGTGCAGCCATAGAGTAGGTGCCTCTGCTCCTAGGGCCCTTGTGAAGTTCAACGCTCTGCAGCCGCCATCTTGCAATGCTGATTAGTATTTGAGTATGAAGGGTCTGTGTGGCCAGCAAAATAGTTCAATGAGTAAGGACATTCACAATAACCATGCCTGATAACCATGCATATACACACGTGCACACAAAGTAAATAAAAGAAAAGAAGGTTCTGTTGTTTGTTTGGATTTTATACCATGCTCCACAAGGTTGTATGTCAGGATACGTAGAAAACACTACAATGATAATAATATCTTCAATGCTTTGAAATCTCAGTGCCTTAAAACATACAAGTACACACATACACACACACACACACCACATAGATGGACGCAAAGTAAATAAAAACTTGTTTTGTGTGTGTGTGTGTGTGTTGTGTGTGTGTGTGTTTTACACCATGCTCTGCAAGGTGTGTGTCAGAAGCTAGAATAGACTTCAATGGAAATACACTTAGCACTTTGATGTCTCAGTGCTTTAACCCACTGTGGTGATTTGAATATGCTTGACCCATAGGGAATGGTACTAATGGGAGGTGGCCTTGTTGGAGGAAGTGTGTCACTATGGAGGTGGGCTTTGGGGAGTCCTATTCTCAGGCTCCACTCAGTATGAAATGAGACTCCCCTCTGGCTGCCTGCAGAAGACAGTCTCTCCTTCCTGCTTGCCTTCGGATCAATATGTACAACTCTTGGCTCCTCCAGCACCAAGTCTGCCTGGATGCTCCCAAGCTTCCCACCATGATGATGATGGACTGAACCTCTGAAACTGTAAGCCTGCCCCAGTTAAATGTTGTTCTTTATGAGAACTGCCTCGGTCATGGTGTCTCTTCACAGCAATGAAACCCCAACTGAGACAACCACCAGGTTTCCCTCGCTCACCCTCACGCAAATGTGAGATGTGTACGGCACACTGAGGGAGGTTTCTGACCTTTGACCCTGACTACCATACTACATTAAAGAGAAAGGCACAAAGACTTGAACACTGGCTGGGGAATGGCAGTGGTCACCTGGGATTATAGCCATCTAAAACAAATCATATACCTATTCTAACTGCACAGCAAATAAGAGGAGTCAGAACCCAGCGGGCAGACAGACAGAGTAGTTGGGGAACAGGCCCAAGGTCATGTTAACACTGGAGTGGCCCGTGGTCCCTGATGTTTGAAGTGTACCACCTATAATGTCTTTCCCTTCCTAAACTTCCCAGCAGTGAGACAGTGCACCGTCCAAAGGAAGTCTGACTCTTCCTGCTCCCCAACAAGTTCAAGATCATCTTGACCACCATCTTCTGCAGAGGTGAAGCGTATGCTGGGAAAGACAGTGCTGTGTCACATTAGAACCCTTCCAGGACAAAGTGAACACTTAAGCTATCCCTGGAACTTCCCTCATATCAAATCCCCCAAACCCAAAAAGCATATGTATCAAGGATAAAGCATGGTCGTCAAAAATCCAAACAAGATGAAAGCAGATAAAGCTGGTGTGGTCAGGACCAACCCCGCGCTCACCTTCACACCTAGAAAGTGCTGTCTTTCTAGGTGTCTTAAGGATGCATACCCACACTTGAATTTTTTAAAGCTATTAGTATTGTGATACATTTGAATTTGTACGTAGTATTGAATTAAATGCTATGTTATAGGTGGATGCGTTAAATGTCACTACAGCAGTTTGTTCCAATGCCATCCTTGTGAAAAGCAATCACGGAACAGTGTAACACCCCTAAGGATCCATTACCCTGCCTTTGAACCCCAGTTTCAGGTTCTAGGGGAAACCACCAAGCAGTTATTTATCCAAAAGACTTTTCATATATTAACAATATGTTTTCCAGCTCTACCTACATTGTGTAGCTTATGCATAGTTTCAACTTGGCCACAAATAGTATATTTCTATCACCCACAGCACCCCTCAGCACAGGGACCATTGCAGAGCAAGGGGCAGAAAGATTGTAAGAGTCACAGGTCATGGAGGACCAGAGCAAAACAGTTATGAGCATGTGAGAACTGCTCAACTCATGGACTCACAGCAGCTGTGGTTGTTGAAAACCTGCACGACATGGAAGAGTCTGCAGTCCAGCATGGAGCGGAAAGGGGTCTGCCAGCCCCTCCCTCGAACTAAAGAGCTTAGTCTGTTGACAGCTTCTAGGGAAGAAAGAGTCAGTCTTTCTCAAAAATGTGGGCCTTGGTAGGTCGGCCATACTGCAATGGATGGGCCCATGCTCAGGAACACATGGGCAGCCCAAACTGGACTTGGTGAGTTATTTTTAAAAATGAAAGACAAGAAGTTAGTAGGTAGGGAGGTGGGGGCAGAGCTGGGAGGAGTTAGGGAAGGATGCTGTGGGAGTATGATCAAAATACATTGCAACAAACTCTCAAAGAATTGAAAACCATTCTCTACAGACCCCTTTTATGAATACATCACAATTTGCTTAATGAGCCACCTATACAAGAAGATCTGGGCAGTTTTGCAAGGACAAGCAACAATGTAAAGCCTAACCTTGTATATGAAGATGCATTCTTCTGGCTATTTACTAGAGTACATTAGGAGACATGAAGTCATGCTGCTGATTATTAGAGATCATGGAAGCCATTCAGTGTACACAGTAATCATCTCTGTCATAGCATCAATGTACCTATTAACAGTCTTGACTTTCTTAGGTGATAAGCCTTCCAGAATTTTTTACAAATCCCACTCAACAGCTATTTTGGAAGGTATTTTTAATTCAATTATTGTTATCTCTATAACTCTAACATAGTGAATAGTTATTTTTATGAAATAACTATTTAAAGCTTCTTATCATACAGCAAACCAGGAAATCTGTTAACAAACCTTGACCTGCCTTGACCTGCCTGGCAGACAGACTTTTTCTCCCTTCCCCCCATCTGCTTCAGAGAAGTGACAAATGGCTCCTGACAGCCTTGCCTATCAGGTCAGTGCTGCAGCTTGGGTCCAGTCTCATATAAATATATATTTTTCTTTCCAGGTGAAGCACATTGCATGTGGTTCTTTCCTGCCTGCCTCAGAACCTGGTCACCATCTTCTGTATGGGACAGTGCAGGGTCTGTCTCATTTCCCTTCCAGTCTGCTGGGAGAGCCTGAGGGATTTGCCCCGACATCTTCTCACATACATTGCTAACCTCAGTATAACTGTGTCGGCAGTGCTTCTGCACCACAGTCATATGATCCGTCTAGCTATTCCTAATTTTAATAACTGGCCCTTGTCATAGAGGGAAAAAAATATAAGTATCCTAAAGATTATTCTATCTGGAGAGACAACTCAGCCAGTAAAGCACTTGGCTTGTAAACTTGAAGACCTGAGTTTGATCCCAAAAACCCATTTTAAAAAAAAAAAAATGGACCTGGTGACATGTGTTTGTAATCCCAGGGCTGGTAAGGTAGAGATAGGTGGATGGTGGGGCTCCCTGGCCAGCCATCCTAGCCTGCTTAGCAAGTTCCAGGACAACAAAAACCATTTCTGAAAAGGGGCTAGGGGGGCGGCCCAGAAGGACATCCAAGGATGTCCTCTGGCCTCACATGCACACACATGAACATGAATATGTGTTTGTGTACACGCATACCCCACACAAAAGTATCCTTCCTATCCCAACAGTCAGTCCTTTTCTGTCTCTGACCTTCCCCCATATAAAGGTAGATAATTTCGTTCTCAACCTTCACCTTATTCTTCAAACTGGTACTAAATGAAATGCCCAGGCCCTCCTTTTCATCCCTGGCACAAGCTTGCAATAGAAGTGTCCCTTGATGTTTTTAAGGCTTAGAGCAAGGCATCTTGTGGAAGTACTGGAATTATACAGGAACGATGTTCTCTAATAATCAACCACACTGGTGAGCTAAGTGCTCTTGCCTCTTCCTGGGGAAGCCGGGCTATCCAGCAACATCCGAGTTAATTAGCAGACACTCAGCTCACTGCCATGCCTGTTTTACTAATTAGAACCGCGTGTGTTGGTTTGTATCAAAGCCGTTTCACCTCAGCTTCCCCGCCGGTGACTCTGCTAGCAATTCTCCCGCAAGCCGCCTCTCTGTTTCTGTTCGGTTCCTTTTCATGCTAGCTAACTTCTTCTCAGATGAAACGAGACAGCGAAGCCCGGCCCCGATTCTTCACAATTACGCAATGTCCCAGTTAGAGCCGGAGAGTAGAGAATTTCCACCTTCACCCCAGCACATTTCCGGTGTCCTCAGAAATCAATCTCTGTGTGACTGAACCACCAAGTGTCACAGAAACACATGATGGCCTCCTTCCCACCTCCCTGACGTTCAGGCAGCTGCTCATTCCCTGGAAGCCATTTCGAAAGCCCCTTTTAATCACCACCATCAACAGTGGGAACAATCAATAATATCTCAGGCTTGAAAGAGTGTCTTTGAATGTAAGTTGAAAGCATAACTATTTGGATTTTCTCAGAGACGAACATGTGATGTGTTTGTGTTCATGGTTTTCTTTTAAAGCATACCCCAATTACACTGGAAAATAATAATCTACCAGGCAGGTTCTTATTAAGAGAAGAGATTGCACTAAACTCCTTATATTCTGACTTTCTACAGAAGTAGCTTTTCTCCAGAATCCGATGGTTTTCTTGGTAGAAATTCTGACAGTAAGTGTCCTTAGCTACTGCATGCTATGGATGGATCCTTTTGGTAATTTGGTAGAAAATTCAGACTCTATCTTGAGTACCATTTTTAAATACATAAAATAAAACAGCCAAAAGTCATAGGAAACACAGTTTTCAAAATAAGGAAAGCAGCTTAAATGGATTAAAACGGATCCCTTTACTAATGCTTTAAATAACAAATCAGTATATTTAAAACGCAAATTAGATATCCGTTACAAGAAACCAGACCAGTGGCAGCCCATGCCTATAATCCTAGCACTCAGTGAGCTACTGCAGGAACGTTGTGAGTTTGAGGCCAGCTTTGTGACTTGTCTGTGTGTGTGACCAGAGATGGATAGATAGAGATATCAGCCTGTGCCCTGCACCAAGTTTCTCCATTTTATGTAAAGCCATGACTTTTCACAAGGCTTTTCATACCTTGCCCTGGGAGACTCTATTTCACAGATAGCATTTGAACCATTCTTGATTCCCCCCCCAACATCCTCCTCCTCCTCCTTCTTCTTCTTACTCTCTCTCTCTCTCTCTCTCTCTCTCTCTCTCTCTCTCTCTCTCTCTCTCTCATTTCCTGGTGTAGTCTTGGCTGTCCTAAAACTCACTCTGTAGATCAACTGACCTCGAACTCAGAGATCCACCTGTCTCTGCCTCCTTAGTCCTGGGACTAAAGGCCGGCATCACCCTTGCCTGGCTTTGAATAAATTTTTAATGCAAATGCAGAGGCAGCCACCCATTTCTTTGCTGTGCACATAAATAACACTTGTGCAGAGTCCATGAAGCACCGGCTGGCAAATGGTTCACTCCTAAACTCATTAAAGCCTGCTGAGCCATGAGACCGTGAACTCGCATTAAAACCTCAGAAAGGTCAGGTCCAGAAACTTACAAGTACCTGAACTGAAGACTTGTCACCAGTCCTGACACAGGTCATAGTCCTGACCCTGCCGCATGGTCACCTGGGTCCCCTAAAGAGGAGGACAGCTGTGTCTGCAGCCCCCACTGGCCATCAAAGATAACTGTCTCAGGGCTTTCAGCCCTTCTTAGTCCACAGTGCTGACCCCCACAGAGGCCCTCTTTGTATCTCAATTGGCCTTCGGCCTCTGCCTGAAGGTCCTTCCATGAGCTTCTTGAACTCAGAGCAGCCTCTCTAACCTCTTTGAAGTAGCCCTGCTCTGTATAAATTCATGTGGGTGCATTTTGGTATGTGACGGTTGAGAATTAACATCGGTAGTTAAGATCAGAATAAAAGAACTTGTTTGCCAACAGCCAGCTATCCAGAGAAACTGGTACACCTGTCAAATTGCAGTCAACAAAATTGATGCTGTTTATGAATGTGCTGTGATTCAAACAAACTCCAACTGTAGAAAGGCACAACACAGGTTCGTCTGTTTCTGACATCACGCACACATGACAGAGAGGCACACAAAGAATGGGGGCAGGGAGGCAGCTTCGGAAAGGACCAGAAGTGCTTCAGAGTTGAGGGTTTTGCTAGATGTTGTAGTATTTTTATATCCAAACTAGGTTTGGTGGGAATGAGTCTCTAAACAGAAAACCTACACTCCTTTCAACATATGCCTTATGCATTTTAATATAACGCATGTGTTGAAAGAAACGCCAGTTTTTGGCTAGAGATTAGTGAAATGGAATATAACATTTTTCCTCATTCAAACACACCGACCTCATGAAGTCTCATTAATAGGCTGAATTATACATATATGAAACCCGTGCATGTGGTAAGGGCAAGTTTCGATTTCTACCTTCCTGATGATTTGTGACATCGAGCATGCTTTCATATGTCTGTTGACTACCTCGGTGCCCTCTTTGGAGAGTGTCCACTGAGGTCCTTTGCCTAATTTTCAGCAGGTTCCTATTATTAGTAGCAGGTGTAGCATCGCTACTCAACGGTATGCATTCTTCCGATTGATCGATACTAATCTTTAATCACATAACTGATTTGCCAAATCTTCTTTACCCGTTCACACAGTGAGTTCAAAACGAGCCTGGCATATATAAGAGCCTGTCTCAAAGAAGCGGGGGGAGGGAGCTCTCCTTTTCCCTCTGATGTCTTCTTGGAGCACTTATCAAATATTATCTGGCCCTCCTTCCCTTTTAAGCTCAGGTGGGGGTAATATTGGTCTTTTGTTGTTGTTGTTGTTGATGATGTTGTTGTTGTTGTTTGGGGGTCTTTTGGGTTGTTTTTTGTTTGTTTTTCAAGACAGGATTCTTCTCGGTAGCCCTGGCTGTCCTAGAACTCACTCTGTAGACCAGGCTTGCCACAAACTCCACCTACCTCTGCCTCCCGAGTTCTAGGATTAAAGGCGTGCACCATCACCGCCCAGCTTTCTCTAAACTTCAACACTTTCTGGAATCAAGACATTCTCTCTTCGGAGGCATGGATGGCATCTTGTAAACTCTTCTAATCTTTAAAATGTTTTTCTTTTTACTTAGCTAAAATCCTCTGTCCATCATCGTAGAGTATTCTGAAGCCTTGGCCATCCTTCACAGGATGGCTTCATGACACCCGCCAATATCTGACGAGTTCTGCTGTGTCTCCCGCACCAAATCTTAAGCTGCCAAACAGTGCAGAAACAAGTGGACAGGCAGAGGCAGGACTAGGGGTACAATGTGTCAGGTGGAGGTACATCCTGCTTTGTAGGGGACATGATGCTCATTTCTGTGTTGGGGCTGACAGCTCAAGTTTGTTCAAGAGTCAGTTTCTCGGTTTGGCGTCTGGTCTTTGCGGGTGGGTCACAGGCGGTAGTGATGCAATATCTGGGGAGAGTGTGCTTTTCCTCATCTGACCTCCTCACGAGCCCAAAGGCTGCATCAGTCTCACCAGAGTTGCCAGGGTAATACCATGCACCCAGCATTCTTGCCCAGCCAGAGCATATAGAACACACAACTCTGACATTGAGTTGCTTGCATAAAGCATAAGTAGAATCCAATGTTGGTGCCAGTTCTTGCTTATCTGTACATTGGTTGCACAGAAACATCAGCCTGTCACCTGAGGAAACTCTCACCTTGCATGATACTGCTCTGTGCTGTGGCTTCTCAAAGACAACCCTACCCCCACCCCCAGTCTCTCTGTGCCATGCTCTCCCTCTGGTCTCTTTTCCTACCTACCTTATCAAGTGGGCTACTTTCGGGTGAACGGTCAGGCTCTAGCTATCAAAAAGAAAGTGGGAGTTAAGTCTGTTAGAAAGCACGTAAACTCGTCTGTGCTGTACAATAGAAGCCTAGGCATGAGAATTTGAGGCGTGGCTTAGGAGCTACAGGAACACCCATGACCACTCCTCCTTCTCGACCAACTGTGTGCACACAATACTTCCTGGAATCCCTAAAGAAAGCCCCTGTTTACAACTCACTGACCAAGTACAGACAAGGCTGCGGCCAGGAGACTTTGCTGGGTCCCTCGATGATGAGGAAGGAGCGGAGCACGATTGTGCAGTGTGGCAGTGTCACAATTGCTGTCACTCCAAGCTGGCTTCTCCGCAATCCTTTGAGAGTAACCTCAAGCATCCTCATCTTCAGGGAGCTTTCCCTGTGCCACAGCAGCTCTCAATCTACGTCCCCTAGCAACCCATGTGTTTCTCTGTTGCTAGGGTTGAGACACTACAGACAAAGCGCTCGAGGCTTCGCCACCGGTCTCAATGCTTAGGCCGAGATGCCTGTCTCACTAATCATTACCCTGCTATTATACAGATAGCTGACGGTATGTCAAACTGAACTCCTAAGAACTCAGTGATTTATGTGCCCTGTATGGGCTGGAACTGTGTCAGTATTATACGTATCTGTATTAAACGACACACAGCGCCAGACACACCATCCATCCCCAATAGCGCTGACTGATGAATGGATACATCGGCGATGGTTCCGGCTGTAGGAATGGATGAGCGAAGCCCCTCTCCAAATGCTGCATTCCCAGTGTGTTATAAAAGAAAGCTATTCATCAGCTCAAATGGCTCCTGAAACAGCAGGACTCTGATGAGCAGTAATGAGAGAGGCTTCTTAATCCAGAGGCAAGAAGGAGGAGCCAGCAGAAACCACTGAGCAGCAAGCAGGGGTTCTCATACCGGAGCTTGGCGAGGGGCGGGCTTCTTCACTAGGACAGTGCGCCAGACTGCCTGGGTCTCTTGACTAGATTTTCTCACTTTTACCCTAAAGATCATGTTTCATTTCTGTGACCAGAAACAAACAAACAGAGATAGAAGAAGAGCACTGTGTAACTTGTCCCAGGTGTCCTAGAAAGCGAGATGCCCAAGCACAGGCTGAGAATGTAAGAGGACCCTAGGAGCTCTCTCTTTCTGGTGCTGTCTTCAATAGATTGCTCATTAGCTGGCAGAAAATAACCAGCTTTGAGGGGCTGGAGAGACGGCCCATGTTATGAGCACATACTGATATTGCAGAGGACCCAAGTTCTGTTTTCAGAACCCACATTCACAACTTCCTATAACTCCAACTCCAGGAAATCCAATATACTTTTCTAGACTCTACAGAAACCTGCACGACTCATGCAGATTTCCCCCAACACACATACATACATACATACATACACATAAATACATACACATAAACACACTCATACATACACACAAATAAACACATACACACACACACACACATACACACACACACACACACAAATTAAAATACAATAAAATAAACCAAAGTTGGTGCAGTGGAACACACCATTTGTCCCATCACTTAGAAAATAGAGGGAGGCAGATCTCTGTAAGTTCAAGATTAGCCTGGTCTCCAAAGCAAGTTCCAGGACAGTTAGGACTATACAGAGAGACTCTACAGAACCCCAAAATAATAATAATAATAATAGTAATAATAATATAGTAATAGTAGTAGTAATAATAACAAACCTTTTTTTTTAAAAAAAAGGAAATACTGACTTTAAAGACTCAATTCCCCTCCTCTCCCTGGCTCCCATATTAATACAAAGACAACAAAATATTATGTACAAGATTAACAATATGAATGCACTAAATGAACATTGCATAGGGAAATATGTACCTGAGCGGGGAGCGGTTGAAGGAATCTTAGATTCAGAAGAGTGCTCTTTACTGTACAGCTCTTTCCCACAGACCTTGGAAAGTGAGAGCCACATAGACTAAATGCCATGCTACTTGTGATTTGTCACTTAGCGTCCCCCTTTGTTAAGTAAGGGAAGGGACATGCATATTTGCCAAGGTCAGGACTAATCTTCAGAAATTATCAGAAAGCCTTTGACTATAAGTAAGTAATTCAAACAATAGAGTAGGAGAGTGTGTGTGTGTGTGTGTGTGTGTGTGTGTGTGTGTGTGTGTGTGTGTGTGTATGAAAATTTACTGGGAAAACCCAGTAGCCATCACTTACTACACACAGGCATTAGTTAGCCTGCTAACCAATGGATAGTCAGCTCCGTGTTTCTTCTTAGACATTGTTTTGTTTGGGCTTTATTCCTAGAGTCTTGAAGAAAAACAACAGGCAAACATGGACCAGGCAGGAAAAGGACTGTCTTAGTTAGGGTTTAATTGCTGTGAACAGACACCATGACCAAGGCAAGTCTTATAAAGCACAACATTTAATTTGGGCTGGCTTACCGGTTTAGAGATTCAGTCCATGAACATCAAAGTGGGAGCATGGCAGCATCTAAGCAGGCATGGTGCAGGAGGAGCTGAGAGTTCTACATCTTCATCTGAAGGCTGCTAGTGAAAGGCTGACTTCCAGGTGCTAGAATGAGGGTCTTAAAGCCCACACACACAGAATGACACACCTACTCCAACAGGGCCACATCTTCTAACAGTGCCACTCCCTGGACCAAGCATATACAAACCATCACAGGGATGCTGGCTGAATTCCCCATGGGCTGCATGCGGGAGCCCACTCGACCCACACTTGTGTCCCCCTAGGACTATATAGACTTCTACAACTCCCAGCATCCTCTCTTCATACTGGTATTCTACTTAAACACCAAAACTTCAGCTCCAAAATCTGTCTCGTCACCCTGATAAGGAAAGGACAGTGTTCTCTGTTTGATTTTCTTCTCCCAGTATGCCCAAGTAACACATACAGTTGTTTTCCATGTAAGAACAGACATAAAGAGGAAAAATAGCCTGGAACTCACACTTACATAATCAGGTCACCATTGTAAATACCCAAGGTGGTCCCTTGGGACATAAACTCACACAGGATCACACACATACACACTTAAAATTAAATCTTTTTTATATCTTTTTTTAGCCAGGTGTAGCAACACACGCCTAGGCAGACGCAGGCAGATCAATCTCTGTGAGTTCGAGGCCATGCTGGTCTATAAAATGAGTTTCAAGACAACCCAGAACTCCACAGTGAGACAGGACTGCATACTTAAATCCAAGAGTCTAAACTATAAAACTTCTAACAGAAAGCATGGAGAGGCTTTGTCAGCCTGGAGTAGGTGAAGTACAGAACACAAAGGAAAAAAAAGATTAATTGAATTGTATCAAATATTTCAATCAAAACTACTCTTTCAAAGATAGCTCAAGAAAATGAAAATGCAAACCATCATTCGCTAAGAAAAATATATTTTCTATTACATCTGGCGAAGGACTAATATCCAAAACATAGGAAGACACAACTCAAGGACTAATATCCAAAACATAGGAAGACACAACTCAGTAATAAAGATAAGAAACCTAATAAAAAATTGGCCCAAAATAAACACCATTCCTGTGGGTGCTGCAGATGTCACATGTCTGCCTCTTAGTGCCCCTCACGATGGTGCACTGGCTTGCCAGAGCCCAAAAAGCCTCATGATTCAAATGAGCTCATCTCCTCCCATAAAGATTATTTTGAAGAAATTTCCAATTTGAGAGGGACAAGGATGAGATAGATCTTGACAACCAGAGGAGTCAGATACGATTCGGGTGTTTCTAAGATAAGGTGGGAATACTGACAAAAGAGATTTCTAGGCTTAAGTTCAACAGGGCAGGGGAAACGTCATGAGTAGGTAAGGATCTTCCTCTGAGGCACCCGCACAGGATGCCTGGCCTTTATGTGTGGGGCTCAGATGTCACTTCAGGTATGGCTGACTTTGAACGAAATTTCTCAGCCTTCCATTCTATTGACTTTCTGATTCCTACTAAATCAGACATTTGGCCTGTCAACATAAAGTTTTAGTCCCCAAGGGCCAAGAAATTAGAATATTGTCTGTCTGAATACCGGAGTAGCCAGAGAGGGTGTCTTGTGCGCATGGCAGTCCAAAGGGCCTTTCAGCACAGGTCGTTGGCTCCTTCATAAGCACTTACTTCCCCAGAGGTGTGGGGAAGCAGGCTTAAATCAGTCATGGTTGGTTTCCAGTACCTTCTCGGACTCAGACAACTTATAGAAAGCCTAAAACTACAGTAAATGGGGCAGGGTGGGGGCAGATGAGCCCAAAATAACCCAAACCACCAAAATACTGAAATCTGGGAGTGCGTTAGCATCTTTGGCCGAGTGAGGAACAGGGGTTGGGAGAGGTATCTGCTGAAGGGAGCATTTAGTCTCTCCTCCAGAGGCAAGCCTAAAGCAGGGTGCCTGAGGCAGTCTAGTGGATGCAGGAGACTCCTTTCTCCCTAGATACCTGACCATTCCAACTACCAGGATTCACATGACCTGGGACCCTTGTAGAACTCAGTCACCTGTAATTGTCATGAGTTAGTTCTTCTCCTAAAGTAGCACTTAGATAAATATTTACCTCCCACATCTCTTGGTACCTTTAGTACATATCAAAGTAGATCACACAGGGATTTCAAATATCCCAGTGCCCCAGAGCTTGCCATGGTGTCTTGTTTGTATAGTAAATGCTTGAACAGGGACACAAACAAACTGAGCTAAGGAATCCAGAAGAAACAGAAAAAGCTCTTAGCATCAGGCCATGGTCTTTCTATATAGACTCTAGTAAGGCCAATTTTCAACTAAATTAATTATTTCATGTATGCCAACTTTAGGATGTGAAATACATCTTTTTCTTATTGTTAAAAGTCTCTAGAGAATCAGTCATATTTTCTAGCTGCAGAATGTTTTGGCAACAATTTCCAACTAATTCTGCTTATTTTTCCGCAAGTCAAAACTCTATTCGTGACATGTTACATTTTGATTCTCCCTTTTAAATATAATTACCCCGGAGAGACATTCAAAAGTCGACCTTTTCAGTAAGGGTTGGATATTCTGCTGATAGAATATCACAGTGTTATTTAACTTAAGGGAATATTTTCCCAAAAAGATACCCTGGTCAAACCTGCCAACCACCTTTGCTTTGCCCTGAGCCATATAACTAATTTAACTAGTCATTAGCTTCTAGGAAACAGTAGAACATAGGCTACAATGTTACCTGAATACAAACCAGATTCTCAAATACCTCCCTCTATGGTATTTCAACAGAAAAATGCCAGAAATCACTGAAAATCTGGGTCTCTAGATGCTGTGCTTAGAAGAACACACATTGGGCAGCTCACAACTCCTGTAACTCCAGCTCCAAGGGAACCAGTGTGTGTGTATACACAGTACACACACATACACACACACACACACACACACACACACACACACACACACACACACGGGTGTGGGGGGGAGAAGAATAAAATAACCTAAGAAACAAATTATTTGGTCTCTCTTTTCACCTCTATGTGGATTAGATTTTTATGATAGTAGGGATGTCTTATAGGTAAAAATACTTCATCAAGATACAAACAATAGGGGGATGGTGCAGTGTATATGTTCCCTTTAGTTCTGAACATATTGCAGTGTCTTTATTTTCTGTACATTGGACAGTTGTAGGGATCTATGCAAATCACTATCTACTGCAAAGTAGATGCTCCTCAGATGAGGTATGGCGGTGAGAGGTGCATTGTTCTATGGGTATAGCAACAAGTCATTAAAAATCAGTTTAATACTATATCCGTTTAGCAGAATAATAACAGTAGATTCTCCCTGAGGGCCTCTGACATTTCCTGCCCCAGCTTCTTAGCCTGTTAGTGATGCCCAGTATGGGTTTTATTTTATGAAGTAGGACTTAAATCCAACCAGAAAGTGGCTGGTGGCTGCTGTGATATCTATGCCACTATTGCACGGGGGTACATGACTTGCCAAGCCAATCAATACTGTAGCTCCCAGGGTTCAAAGCTGGGTAGGATTGATGATTACTCCTCTGGTAGTGTACATAGCACCTTCCAGCACTATGAGAGCTACCCTGTATGAATGAAGTTTCTCGTTCCTCCATGTCCTATGACTCAAGTATGTGGTAGCTGAAGCATCAGGGTCTCATCCTCAAGTTCTTCAGGGGAATCAAGAGCAATGGCAGAGGCCCGTAGTGTTTGGGAGTCTATGAGACCTTGTTGGTCAACAACTCCAAAAGAAGTAACCTACTCCTGGCACTGTAATTTTTATTTGATAGCCTATGGCGTCTAGTAGAGAAATTATCCTGTTCTGGAACAACTCCATTTTTCCTTTTTATGTCTATGTGAAGGTACAATGTGTACATACAATATGTATGTGTGTATGTATGTGTGTATGTATGCGTGTATGTATGTGTGTATGTGTGTGTGTGTAAGTACAAACACTACAGGAAGATAGATCTATCATCTAGGTAGGTTTCTAATGCTGTTTTGTGGGGTTCTGTTGTTTGTTGGTTTGGGGTGTGTGTGTGTGGGTGTGTGTGTGTGTGTTGTTTGTGCATGTGTGTGAAAGAGAGAGAAAGGCAGACAGACAGACAGACAGTCTTAGTTAGGGTTTTACTGCTGTGAGCAAACACCATGACCAAGGCAACTCTTATAAAGGACAATATTTAATTGGGGCTGACTTACAGGTTCAGAGGTTCAATCCTGTATCATAAAGGCAGGTGCATGGTGGCATCCAGGCAGGCATGGCACAGTAGGAGCTGAAAGTTGTGTATCTTCATCCAAAGGAGGCCAAGGAGCAGACTGAATCTTCACACTGGATGGAGCTTCAAAACCCACCCCCCACAGTGATGCACTTCCTCCTAGAAGGTCACACCTCCTAACCCTCCTAACAGTACCACTCCCTATCGGCCAAGCATATACAAACCACCACAGAGAAAGAGAATCAGAGACAGAGAGAGACACACAGGGAGGGAGGAAGGGAAAGAGGGAGAGAAGGAGGGATGGAGGAAGGGAGGGAGGAGGAGAGGGAGGGAAGGAAAGGAAGAGAAGGAGAGGGGACTGACTTACTACATATCTTTGGCTATCCTGGAATTGTCCTGGAACTCACTATGTAGGCTAGTCTGGCCTCACACTCACAGAGATCTGTCTGCTCTGTCTCCCAAATTCTGAGATTAAAGGTGTGCACCATCACACCTGACTGAGGATGTGGTGTGGTTTCCTTATGGAGGGAAATGAAATTGTTTCTTGGAGTTTGCCCCCTGACAAAAATAAACCCTGCAGAGGTACAGTATAAAATGTGATCTGCTTTTCAGTGTTGCTAGCCTAGGAGGCAAATTTTACCTGCACTCTGGTGCTTGCCTAGGACTAAAATAACCCTTTCACCCAAGTTGGTGACTTCTTTTGGTGATTAGGCCACCATGATAGCCCCCCAGATAGCAGGAACCAATTCCAGGGCACAGAGGTGCTATCCAGCCCTAGTGAACTCAGTCATGCCTCCAAATTACTTCCAGGAGTGGCCATTTGCCTTCCTTCCTCCAGCAAAGGCAGATGCAGAAACTTGTGACATACAAATGATTTCCACTATAGCTTTAAAAAGAGAGGCTTCTGGGACTGCAAGCTTGTAAAACCGCTCTGGAAATCAGTCTGGAGGTTCCTCAGAAAATTGGACATAGTACTACCTGAGGACCCAGCTATACCATTCCTGGGCATATACCCAAAAGATGCACCAACATATAACTATGTTTATAGCAGCCTTATTTATAATAGCCAGAAACTGGAAACAATCCAGATGTCCCTCAACAGAGGAATGGATACAGAAAATGTGCTACATTTACACAATGGGGTACTACTCAGCTATTAAAAACAAGGGCATCATGAAATTCTTAGGCAAATGGATGGAACCAGAAAATATCATCCAGAGTGAGGTAACCCAGTCACAAAAGAACACACATGGTATGCACTCACTGATAAACAGATATTAGCCCAAGAGCTCAGAATACCCAAGATACAATTCAGAGACTACATGCAGCTCAAGAAGAAGGAAGACCAAAGTGTAAATGCTTCAGACCTTCTTAGAAGGGGGAACAGAATACTCACAGAGAGGAGGATGGGAGGTACTTGGGAGGAAGGGAGGAGGGGAGGGCGGAAAGGGAGTAGGACCAGGTATAGGAGGAGACAGGAATGATATACAGAGGGTCAGGAATTTGAACAGAGGTGTGTAGCAATGGGGGATGGGGAACTGGGAGTAGCTACCAGCAAGTCCCAGACGCCAGGAAAGCAAGAGGCTCCCAAGACCCAACAGGGATGAGATTAGCTGAAATGCCCAACAGAAGGGAGAGGGAACCTGTAAAGACCATATCTAGAGGTTAGTTAAGGCCCCCAGTTGGGGGATGGGACCACTGAGTCATCTCCAAATTCTTAACCCAGAAGGGCTCCTGTCTAAAGGAAATACAGAGTCAAAGTGTGGAGCAAAGACTGAAGTAAAGGCCGTCCAGAGACTGTCCCACCTGGGGATCCAGCCCATATACAAACACCAAACCCAGACACTATCGCAGATGCCAAGAAGTGCTTGCTAACAGGAGCCTGTTATACCTGTCTCCTGAGAGGCTTTGCCAGAACCTGACAAATACAGAGTCAAAGGCTCAGAGCCAACCATTGGACTGAGCGAAGGGACCCCAATGGAGGAGTTAGAAAAAGGACTGAAGGAATTGAAGGGGTTTGTAACCCCACAGTTAGAACAACAATACCAACCAACCAGACCCCCAGGGGACTAAACCACCAACCAAAGAGTACACATGGAGCGACCCATGGCTCCAGCTGCATTTGTAGCAGAGGACGGCCTTGTCTGGCATCAGTAGGAGGAGAAGCCCTCGGTCCTGTGAAAGCTCGATTTCCCGATTTCCCGGTGTAGGGGAAGGCCAGGGCAGTGAGGTGGGAGTGGGTGAGTGGGAGGGGAAGCACCCTCATAGAAGAAGGGGGAGGAGGGATAAGAGAGGGGGGTTCCGTAGGGGAAACCTGGAAAGGGAATAACGTTTGAAATGTAAATACCTAAAATATACAAATTTTTTAAAAGAGTGGCTTCTGGTGTTTGTAAGACCTTTCCGTCAAGGTACCGAAGAGTCAGACAGATCTGCATCTCTCTTCACCCACCATTTACAGACAGACATTCCTCTCTGGACGAGGTTGCCTTGCACACTGACCGGCCCCACAGAGAGGGCGAGACTCAGCAGAGGTAGAGGCAAGCCACAGTCCCGTATCACCATGAGCACAAAGCGGACATCCGTGGGCGGGCTGCGAAGGAAGAAAACAACGCTGTGCTTCCAGCACGACCTCCGAGCTCTACAGTTCAGATGCTCGCACGCCTCAGAAATGCTCCTTCCTTATTAAATCAAGGGCGGCCGTACATCATTTGACTAAAGGAAGGAAATAATTGATGTTTTCCCATTATGGAGCATTTGGTCTAAACACTGGCTCAGCAGCGCACAGCATGCAGACATTTTAGGAGACAGGCAGCCATGGGAGGGAGACAGACTGCTCCCTCTGCCACGGCAGGGGTCACAGGCTGCCACCACAGCTTCCAGGATCATGGCAGCTGAGCTGATGGCCTCGCATGCCGCGCGTGCTCCGCGAAAGCACTCTCCATTCCCTTCTACTTAATAATTAAAATTTCAATCATTCCCTCCAATAATGATCATGATTAAAGAAGGACAACAGGCTTCCAAATCTGCAAAGAGGCATAAGAGACACTGACCTTCTTTAGAGGACTGAGGGAGACACACTCAGGCTTATTTATGTTCTTGGGTTCTGGCCCCAAAGGCTTCCCTTAAAGGGACAGTCTCTTCAGCCGCGAAACCAGGTGTGGATGGTGGTCTCCGTCTCTCTCCAGATTCCTGAGAAGCCCAGTCACCACCAAAGGAGCTCTTTTTTTTTCACAGTCAGCCTGAATAGTTTCTGCATCTCTTCTGATTACTAACACTCTCTAAATCACTACAGAGGAAGGAGAAAGGAGGCCCTCACAAACACATGTGTTCATCTGTAAATGTCACCCCTTCAGATTCTTACACGTCTTGATTTTGCTACCTACCATTTTCTTGTTAGTTTTCTGAGGTTACAGAGTAGACCTCAGCTCGCTGACTACTTTAACCGTCCACCCGGCAGTGGTGGTATTATAAACAACATAGGCAGACGAAGGCACAATTGTGAAGTCGTGTAGCATCTAGACACCTTTTGAGCATACACTGGTGTCCCTTAGGGCGATCAGAAAAACTGATTCCATAGTTAGTAGCACTGTTGATTGGCATTTTTACTACAGATTGGGCTGGAAGTTTAGAGCCAAGGCTATAACTCCGGTAGCTCCAGGATTAATCCCCGGGACCTAAAACACAAAACCAAACCCAAGTACATGTGATGTTTATTCATGGTCTAGGCAGAGTTGCCTGCACTGTCACAGCCTCCTAGCTTTCTGTGGTGTCTGCAAGACACGCATACACCATATGAGTAACGCGGTAGCTCGCTGTCTGCTCCAGCTTTGTCCTCGGGCTCCATAGGATAGCTATGAGAAGATGCTGGCTATTTTAATGTCAAGTTGGCACAGTGTAAACCAGTGGTTCTCAACCTTGCCAATGCTGGGACCTTTAAAACAATTCATCATGTTGTGGTGACCTCCGACCATAAAATTATCTTTGTTGCTACTTCATAACTGTAATTTTGCTACAGTAACAAATCATAATACAAATATCTCTGTTTTCCAATGGTCCTCTGCGACCCCTGTGAAAGGGTCATTCGACCTCCCAAAGAACCACTGGTCTAGAGTCATAGGAGAGGAAAGACCCTCAATTGAGAAAATTCCTCTATAAGATCGGGTTGTAGGTTGGTTCTAAGAAAATTGGACATCTTCTTAATTAGGGATTGATGTAGGCAGGCACAGATGATTGTGGGTGTGGCCACCCCTGGGCTAGTGTTACTTAATTCTGTAAGAAAACAGGCTAAGCAAGCCATTTGGAGCAAGCCAATAAGCAGCAACCCTCCATGGCCTCTGCATCATCTCCTGCCTCAAGGTCCCTGCCTTGTTTGAGTTCCTATCCTGACTTCCTTCAGTGATGAACAAAGCATAACACCAAATAAACCCTTTCCTCCCAAGTCGCTTTGGTCATGGTGTTTCCTCACAGCAATACTAACCTGACTAACACAGGATGTGATGGTTAGCTTTAATTGTCAACTTCACACAACATAGAGTCACCTGGAGTTTATGGGCATGTCTGTGAGGGATTGTGTTCATTAGGTTAATGGATATTGGAAGGCACAGACCACTGTAGGTGGCACAATTCCCTAGGCAGGGACTGTAGGGAAGACTAAGAAACTGAGCTGAACTCAAGCAAGCAAGTAGGCTCTCTTCTCTGGGCTGTGGATACAATGTGACTAAATGTTTCAGGATCCCATTTCCTTGACTTCCCTCCTATACTAGGCCTGGAATTGTGAGCCAAATTAACCCTTTCTCCCCCAAGTTGCTTGTGGTCAGAATTTGTTATAATAGCAACAGACATGAAACTAGGACACTGGTATGGTATCAATAAATTGATCTTGCCTTTGGGTTTTGCAGCTGCCTTTGGTACTTTCTGACCCACATGTCCTAAACTCCAGTATAAACATAATATTGGTGCAGTGTAAACTTAGGCATTCCTGAGATACTAAAAATCTCCAAAGTCTAGTTAGTAGGAGAATTTGGCAGCTATCCTGATGGCTCAGTTAAGATGCCTACAAGAACCGCAGACCATGCTGGAAATTGAACCGGAGATCTTGAATGACCTGCTATTATTCCTCTCTCCAAGTTATTCCTCTCTCCAAGTTAAGGAAGGGATTAAAGAGGATCTCTTCTACAATGAAGAATTTCTCAAGGTTATCCTCACCCCAACCAAGGCAGCACTGTAAGAATTTCAGAGCACTAAACGTTACCCACAATGCTAATAGTATGAGCTCTTTCCTCGGTCTCCAGAACCCAGAGTAACAACAGAAGTATGCCAGAGGAGTCACACGCATGCCGCTGCTACTCCTGTATCCCACATGTCATCTTGCTGCGTGTCGCATCCCATGGAGCCACCAACAAAACGCCTAATGCCTGTAGAGCGCTAGCACGAATAATTGCTCCTAGCTTTTGTTACCATATCCTTAAAATAGAAAGAAAACACGCACACCTGCACTTGACCAACCAGTTCCTCTATGTACAAATTTCCTGATTTCCTTAAAGCTTGTACTTTGGATTCAGGATTAGAAAGGAAAAGACAGGGGAAGGGAAACCAAGCTACGTTAGTCAGGCTTCTCTGCTTGAAGGTTCTGACTCACGTGACAGAGGTGCTGGCAGCTCTGAATTCTACAAGGCAGGTTGACACTGAGTAGGAAGTGATGTCATAGTCTGACGGTAGAACTTCCCATCCTGTAAGAAATGTCCTTTAAGTCCTGTTAAATGATAAGATGCAACCCACGGAGACTATCGAGACTTAGCTCCTTTACTTAAAGTCAACTGATAATTATCTCAATCACATCTACTGAATACCTTCACAGAAATACCCAGAAAGATGCTCAGTCAAATAACTGGTGTGATAACCCTGGGACAGTAATCTAACTAACCCCTAGGCCTGCTTTATCTACTGAGCTCTGTCTGAGGCTGGGAACAATCATAGTATGAGATGGCATGCATGTCAAACACGCACACGCACATGCAAGCACACACACGCACTGGCAAGAGTTTCTTCAATGTAACGGTTAAAGGGCAGAGTGAATGCTGACACCAACATAGGCTCTGACTGCAGAACTCACATTCTTCTCAGGGACCACTTGAGATCCAGTCTTTCCATTTTTTAAAGCTCTCTTTAAATTGATTGTATGAATTAAATAATTTTAGATCTCAGCACTTAATTATCAAATCAAAGCCATATGCTAGTTTGAAATTTTAGCTAGATATATTTTAATAACTGAAAAAAATCTGTCTGGTCACATGCAAACTGTGACAGGATACACGAGTTTATCAAGTCAAAGATACTAAAATGGAAATATACTAGCCTCTTATACATCAGTGGTAAATTGAACCAAGAGATTTGGTGGAGGGATAATATACACAGGCATCTCCTGACTTAACAATGGTTAGTCACCTCTGCAGAGTACAAGAAGTATCATTCACACTCAGTAAAGACTGCACTTCACCATTTGAAATCTGATGTTCTCCAAGGCTTGCCGTCTGTGGCACAATTACTAATAGTGTCTGGGGATGCTAAGCTGCGATATTCATAGGATAGTCGTACTAAATACATTCTTGACTTATGGTATTTTCAACTCACGACATAGTTATTAGAATATATCCTCAATCAAGCTGAAGAGTGTCTGCATATAAAAGGAGGAGCTGAAGTGGCTAAAAGCATATACTGCTCTTCCAGAGGACCTGAAGATATTACCACCTATTACCCATATTAGGTAGTTCACAACTCCCACTCCAGGGAGCCTGACGCCCTCTTCTGGCCTCCACAGGCATCTGCACTATTGTCACTCACAGATACACACACACACACACACACACTCATGTAGACACACACTCAAATTTTAAAATAAATTGCTAAAACTTGGAATTAAAGTCAAAGACTCCATGTCCATGTCCTGCAAGTTATGGAATCATCACCATGGCAACAAGAAGTAAAGCTCAGACCTATAAAGATTCAAGTCACTGCTCCAACTGAAACTGTGGCTTTTTATGCAGCTTTAAGCAAGTTTAGAAGGCAATCCCCAAAGGGCAAAACCTGTGTGGGATGAGGCCTTGCTGTCCTCGACCACTTTAATCCTCAAGAGATTAAAAAGCAGAGAAATGCGGAGAAATCAAGCCATAATATTTCACATTAGAAAAGTCCATAAACGTAAAATTCCATGAACTGTCAGTGTTTACGGGGGTGGGGGGGTTATTGAGAAAGTAGGTCAGCCTCTGGACTTCAATGCTAACACTCATCTGGAGACTTGATTTAGATTTAGGGATCAAGTGGAATTTCACAAAGTTTACCATAAGAACTGATGCTATTTTGTCTGTGTATGAAGATGAGAGGAGGGAAGGGGCTATGTTGCAGTAAAAATTAAAAAGGAACATTTTCTATCAGTTCCCGTGAGCCAGATCCGCTCGCTCTGGCTGCCACTCTGCCATGCGGTCTGCAAGCCGCCCTCTCTCAGCTGTCTCCCTTTTAGCTGCCCTCTCTGTGAGGTCCCCTAGGCAGTAGTTACCACGCCTGGTGCTCGCACACACACACACGCACGCACGCACGCACGCACGCACGCACTCACGCGCCCCCGGTCCCTGCATGTTCTCACTGAGCTCAGGCAACAGAACCAGATTCACACACTCCAACTGCCTCTCAGGCATTTCTTTCACACACCGTCCTCTTTAGCCTGGTAAATCAAAGTTCCAGAAACTTGTAATTTAGCAATTAGATTTACATGTTAAATACTCAATCTACAATACATCCACACAATAAATTCACTGCCAAAGACATAAACTGACCACCTAGACAAGATAGAATTGATTTAGTTCGCCTAAATCTGAACCATCTTCCTCCATAGACACCATTTTGATCCCTTCCATCTTCCTCTCTCCTTCCTAGACTTTTATCCGTACCCTTCCTTCTCATCCAATGATAGGCTTCACCTTATCCTGGACCCGCCTTGCTGTAGCGCGCAATGACATCATCCTACAGGGCTACTCTTTCTCCCTTGATGGGGAGGTGTAGCCCAGGGTGGCCTAGAATTCACTTTGTAACCAAGCATATAGCCTTAGCTCATGATTCTCCGGCTTTCCCCGTTCCAAATACTGAGATTATTATCCTGCACCGTGCCCGGCTGGGACACTCTTTTTAGCAGCCCATTTGCCACAGTGGAAGACAGGCTTTGTGCGAGGTTCAAAGTACGAAAACCTAAGTGGAGTGACATGGGGATGGGGCACATAGAAGGGACCCCTGCCAGGCCAAGCCCTCCATCCCCATGTCTCAGAAGATCATTTCAATGATATGTTAGTCTGATATCACCCACCTAACTCTGGAATGAAAGGAACGTATGTTATATTGACCAATCTCCCATTGTTATACCAAAATACCTGAAGCTGTATAATTCAAAGAAAAAAAAAAAAGGTTTAGCCAGCTCAAGGTTTTAGAGGCTGGAGGTGCAGAAGCTGAATCGGTGTCTGATGATGGCCCCCCTGGCTACACTGCATTATGAAAGATGGCCCCACGAGAAAGGGTGCTTCCAAGAGGCACGGGTCACATGCTGAACCCAAAGCCAGAAAGTGGGAAGGATCCAGTCACGCTCTTTTAGAGCAGCCAACTCTCCTGAGAACTTATATCCTCAAAACCTGCAGAAAATAGTAGGCACAGTGGTCTGATTATCTTGTGCTAGTCTCTGTCTTTTTTTTTCTTTTTTTTTTAACATGATATTCTTTTTTTTTAAGATTTATTTATTTATTTTATGTAAAGCATTCTGTCTGCGAATGCGATTGCAGGCCAGAAGAAGGCGCCAGATCTCATTACAGATGGTTGTGAGCCACCATGTGGTTGCTGGGAATTGAACTCATGACCTCGGGAAGAGCAGTCGGGTGCTCTTAACCGCTGAGCCATCTCTCCAGCCCCAGTCTCCGTCTTTTAAAGACCCCCCCCAACTACCTCAACAACGCACAGCACGGACAATGCTTCAATGCAACCCTCAGAGGATTCATTCAAGCTATATCCAAGCCACACTGGCCTTCGGAAGGACTTTAGTGTGTAAAGAATATCGCCAACAGAAAAACCACAGCTTTTGCCTTAAAGGGAGTAAGAGATAGTTTATTCTGCAGCCATTTGAGTAATCATGTTCCAGGAACACAGACATAGGTTACCACAAATACCATGTTCCGACGTGGAAGTAGTTTCATGGCGTTTCATAGTTCTACAGAACGGAGAAAGTCATAAATCAAAACCAGTTTAAGATACATCGGTGGATACATCAGAAAGGCAGGGTCAGAGAGGAGCGGGAGGGGGAGAGCTTGTCTGTAGGCCCAAGATGTTATATGATGACATTCTTAGCTCTTGCATTTGGGGAAGCTAGTGGTTAGATAAGCTAATAGATTCCAAAGGTATTTATCAGTTAATCAGAGGAACTTAGTTCAGACAAAGTCGGAGGCAAGGAATGGCTCACCTGGAGGGCTAGCATAGCTAGCCTCGGGACCTGCAACATCTCAACATCCTCTGTAGCTCAGTCAGTCAGTCAGCATCTGTGGACACAGCTTTTCTCCAGGGATTCAAGTTGTAAACATTCCTTAGTTTACTAAGTTCACTTAATGGAAACATTAGTTTCCTTCCTCTAGAAGCTGTTTGGAGAAATACAATACAGCCAGACCTCCTATGTCTGACCTCTGGAGGATCAAAGCTGGCAGGAAGCAGAAAGCCCTTGCCTTTGGGTCCAGGACAACTAGCAGACTCTTTCAAAGGGGAGGGCCGAGGATGCGAACAGGGTAGTGGAGTTAAAAGGCCGAGGCAAAGCTGTTCCTTCCCTCCGCACGTTTGTTGTAGTCTCACTCTGGTTCTGTACTATGCTCTCCTTTAGGATGAGCGAAGTCACAGCCATCCTCACAGGCCGTAAAGTGGCCCTGCTCCTTGAGGTGCACACAGTGCCCATGTGTCCTGACTCAATATAAGACCTTCCCCAACCTCTGCATGGCAGATCTTGACTACTGGCGTCTGAGTTCTTCATTAAAGTCCAGACATCAGTTTCCAACGTGCCCTGGAGCCATTTCTTTGGCATGTGAGCATCTTGGCTGCCTTACTCAGTCTGGGCTTTAGTTTGGAGCCTGAGAAGAGAGTACCCATCAGACACTGGCAAGAGAGGTAACACCTCACAGCCCTAACTGGTTCCGAGTTACTGCCTCTCAATAAAATAAGCTTTTCCCAGGGCACATGAGGAGCAACGACGAAGGATGTAAGGACAAAGAAGGGAATCTTCCTTCACTGTACACTGTAGCTGTCTTCAAACACACACCGGATTCCCATTACAGATAGTTGTGAGCCACCGTGTGATTGCTGGGAATTGAACTCAGGACCTCTGGAAGAGCAGTCAGTGTTCTTAACCACTGAGCCATCTCTCCAGCCTCATTTCTTTGATTTTTAAGAGAACCAAACTTCCAGAATTATCACTTCTGGGGTGGGCTTTAGAGTTTCAGATGCTCAAGCCAGGGTCAGTATCTTTTCCTGATGCCTGCTGATCCAGATGTAGAACTTTGCTCCTTCTCCAGCACCCTGTCTGCCTGTGTGGCCATAATGGACTGAACCTCTGAACTGTAAGCCAACCCTAATTAAACGCTTTCCTTTATAAGGGTTGACGTGGTCCTGGTGTCTCTTACAACAGTAGAACTTTGACTATGATGAAGGATTTGTTTATTTTTGCTTTTTGCAGTATAGGTTTTGTGTTGTTGAGGGATACAGCCCATCATGGCGGGGAAGACATAGCAAGCTAGCCACACTATCTGCAATCAGGAAGCAGAGAGCAAGGATTGCTACTCCTCACAGGCTTTCTCCTTCTCCATTTTGTCTGCAGTCCAGGCCCCCATCCCATGGGATGCTGCCACCATGTCCAGGAAGGCTTAGTTAACCCTCCCTGGAAGCACCCTCATGGACATACCCATAAGTATGTGACACTGATGTCTTGGTTGTTTCTTTCATTACCCAAGCAAGCCGACAGTGTGAATTAGCCATGAGGGGGCTCATTTGAGTTCCACTGTTTCTCTCCGTGGTTGTGTGTGTTTAGTCGATGAAGCAAATGACCCAGTTTGGCAATTCTTTGGCTTAGAGGATATTCAAAATCGGGAAACAGCATCCAGGTTGTCAGGTTTTGAGGGTAGGACACTGCTGTTTGGTATTGACAGAATTGACAGAGCACACAAATTATACATTGCAGGTATGAATCAGGCAATTGTAACAATCATACATCGAGCTTCTCTTCTGTCAGGTTGGACGAGATCAATAACCACAAACCATTTATCCAAGATAATGCTCTTGCCCAAACCCTGATGGTCTCATTCATAATTCCGCAAGTAAGCCATCCACCAGGGTGACAACTGTCTCCTCTGTATTGACACCCCTGTCACTTTAGCTTCAGCTGACAAAATATCAGACCCCCTAACTTCTTCATCTGACCTTGGGGTGGAAACACTGGGCTCCCTGTGTGAGCAGGAACCCCAAAGAAGCCTCCACCTAAAACATTTTCTATTTAAAGGGACAATGGCACTGGCTTGGGCTGGTTAATCTGCACTCTGGGGTATAAGGATTACCAAGCAAGTCAAAGGAAGGGGAGAAAGGCAGCTGGAGGTTCTGAGGCTCATTCAGGATTTCCAGTGACCTTGTATAGTGGAGCCTTCCAGCCCCATCCAGCACCCTCAGCTAGGAGCACACAGGTTATAAGAGCTAACACATATGTGTGCAACAAAGATGCAGAGAATTGGGTACAAAGCTCTGAAATCATGTCCATCTCCCAGGGAAGCTGCATGTCCCCTCCCCAGCTATGATTTCGGCACAATGCAAAATGGTAGATTATTTAAAACATGAAATGGGGGTGGGCTTGCCTCTTTTACTTCGTTAACGCAAACAGTGTGAACTATGCAGTTGACAGTATAGGTCCAGATGTCAAACTGTAACCTCAAGGTGCAGGCTAGGTCCTGGCAAGCAGAGAGGAAGAATAAGAAAGAAAGGAGAAAGGATCTGGGCAGGTAAACGTGAGGATCTGAGTTCAGATCCCCAGCAAACCTAGGATAGAGAGGCAGAAACAGATCCTAGCTCAAACAAGAGCTTCCTGTTCAGTGTGGACTCTGTCCCAAGACAAAAAGACAGACAGAGGAAGACATACAATGTCCTGCTCTGGCCTCCATGTATGAGAGCATACATGGGCATATGGACAGTTACATGCATGCACCACACACATGCATCACACACACAACACACAGACTGCACACACACATACATACACACATGCATACATACATACATGCGCACACACACATACACACATGCACACACATGTACACATGCACACACATACACACATGCACACATGCACACACATACGTGCACACACACATGCACACACATAGGCTCACACACACACACACACAGATGAGAACAGGGAGACGGGGCATGCATGGAGACAGAGATCTTCAGCTTTATCTGTTTTACTTTTACGTGGCTAAAGCAAAAACGACTTCTCTGTATCAGCATGTGCTTAAGCCGGGCAGTGACCATAAGAGTGGTTATTACATCAACCTCTGTGTTTTCCGTGTGTCTGAAATATGTCACTACATGCATGTGTGCGTGCATGCACAGACACCAACATGATTTTAGAGACAGGAGAAGGAAAGTAGATCTAGGTTAGGTATACAGAGTCTCCTCCATGTTATTTCATTTACAGGAGGGGCTTTTTCTAACCTCAAACCAATACAAAGAAGAAAATCATCCGTAGCTAAAACAAAATGTAAATGCATTTCCACTGAGTTTGTCTCTGTAAAGGTTTGGAGATATTCTATGTTGTTTGTGGGCTAAAAGTGAATTTGTGGGCTAAAAGTGAATTTTAGGTTTTAGCAGTGGGAAACCCTGGATTAAGCGTGTCATAGAGAATTGAAGAACTCAGCCCCCTAGGGGCAAAGTGGCCAGTGAACAGCAGTCCCTCTCTGAGTGAAAAAGAGCTTTGCTTAACTTCACAGGGGGACTTAACTGTCCTAGTAGCAGGTAGCCTGTTGCTATAGTAACAGCTCGGTGTGGGGTGAGGAGGAAAATGGGATAAAAAAGGATGTTTTTCCTTCTCTCAGGTTCTTGCCTTAAAAGATCATTTAGAAGTCACCTACCTGGCACTGGATAAACAGAAGTCCTACTTAGCCTTAAGAGAGGAAAGTCTCTGTCCCCGAGGCCAGCCGCTCGGTACCCTAGGGCACTGAGTGGCTGAAACAGAATTAGAAATATTTCTCTGGGGGTGGGTGCATTGTCCCTCCACGTGCATATGGCATGGAAATAGGTTGGTAGACGGCATGAAACTCGAATTTAAAGAAACTCAAAGACTGACTGACTGCTCCGTGGCTGCCTCCCACATGAACCTCCCTCGCTCTGGCTCCGTGTTCCCAGAGTGGGAGGGTGGGCGGAAATTAGATAAGGATAAATTGTCTCACTTGTGGAGAGCTTCAATTTGATAGAGAGGGAAGGCCTAATAAATCACCAAGAGAAAAGAGGCTCCATTTGGTTTAAATTTCAAAGTACAGTTTAGGTTAACAAGGTTAAAAACAGATTGCCCTCAGAACAGGTATGAAACCCTTCCGCGGCTCTCGGATGCCCCAAACATCCCTGCTTCTGAACAGTCATGGCTGATTCACACTATGCATTTGGCCTCCTCCAGATGCCCAGCTGCCTTAGCCTCAGGCCCAAATCCTGAGCCTCTGTGGCTTTACTGGCGATCCTCAGCTCTTCCCAACTCTCACCTGCACACGGGGCTTCCCCAGAGGTCCACAGCCCTAGCACATCCTACTTTGTTGTCCTGTCGCCCCTAAATGAAAAAAGAAGTAAAAACGGAGGACATGACCGCTCCTAAGTATGGTGGAGGAGAAGGTTTATCACAGCTGTGGAGAGCATAGCCAAAGACAAAGACATCTGAGGGAGTCCAGAGTGAACTTGGCCAGACTGAGCCAGGCCATACGAGAAGAGTGTAGACAGGAGAAAGTGAAGATCAGAGAGCCAGGTGACCAGGAGACCAAGAGACCGAATGGGCAAAAGGCTAAATAGAACCAGCAAAGCCAAAATGTCTGGATTATATGGGGAAAGCAGATAGTGGAAGGGCAGCCCAGTTTCAGGGTACGGGGTGGTATATCCCAGGAGGAGGAGCCTATAACAGGTAGGGACTGAGGGATGTTGGGAGAACCTGGTGGCCAGGAGGCCCCTCCCACCTCCCGGGTGAGGTTCCCAGCAGAGAAAGGAAGCCCCCACAGTAAAGCTTTGAGTTTTTGGGAGGCCGGCTGCAGGAATGCAGGCTCATCTTGTCATGGTGCTCAGCTGCCCCAGAGAGAGGGGCGCACTGCCAGGTGGCAGGGCACCTTGGCGTTACAGGTACTGCGCCATCCAGCTTTGCAATGTTGCAGCGGTGCAGGTACCTCACTCTCAGGCTCCCGGTGAGCCGCTGAGATGGCAGCCAGTAAACGCCAAGATGCCCTGAGGTCCACAAAAAGGCTCACAGGGATCCTCCATCAAACTTAGAGAAAGGAGGCTTTTCTTTGTCCCCACGCAGAGATATGGCTTGTGGGGAAGGTGCCCTGAGTCCAGCTGCTCTGCCCACACTACTCTGCTTGAATGTTGGATGGTCACTGGCCTTTTCAGTGGCCACACAGCCTCCTGGTGCGCATCACAAAATGTGGACCTGTCTTCCCATCCTTTCCTGGTTGATTTGGGTAGAAACACGTAGACATTCAGACTTTGGCAAGATGGAGAGTAGGATTCAAGGACCCCAGGTTGCTGAAGAATGCATCAGTCTCTAAAGAGAGTGTAGGTGATCTTGCAGACCAGAGTAAAACTCAGGCAGGTAGAAACATTGCCAGATACCCTAATTAGGAAGACCACAGACCAAAAAAACAAAAATGCAAACCAGAGCAATGTGGGGGCTTTCCTCACAAACTATCACCTCAGCCAAACAAGCCCATTAAACTGATAGCTTATATTTATCTCCGGCTGAAACCACGGGGGAGCTCTCTACAAAGTAATCAAAAACCAAAATAAATTACATGTAAGGATTCTACCCATACACTATGTCAAGAACGTCATTCCATCCATCACTGTAACAACCGTCCCTCCCACCCCACGGTAGCTCTTTGGCAAAGCTCTCTCTCACTCTGAAGCCCTCGCTACCCGCAGACAGGTAGAACGCAGTGAATTAGCCTCACGGGAGGAATTCAGCCTTTCAGAGCACAACCTCACCACATCAATTAATATTTGCCGATTGAATGCCTGCTGCATGAGCACCTCTATCTGGGCTGGGAGCGCTGCGGGATTGGCCCACTGCAGACACCAGGGCAGTCGTCTAGCCTAAGTCCTTAGGAGCAGGAGTGATGTCAGCACACCCACCAGCCCCGAGGAACCCAAGAGCTCAGCACAGACACATGGGTTAGGAAGGCAGCTTGCTGGAGTTGACTAAATTCCTAGCAGCTCGAGGTTCTTAATGTTGCTCAGTGAAGATACCTTTGTGAGAGGTAAGCTTACTCACTGCTTACATGGAGAGAAAGTGGCAGGAAGTTAAGAACCTCACCCAGGACAGAGCTCTCCTTAGGTTGCTCAGGGACATCCATCCCTCAAGCCCTGTCCTGGGATGGCACTTACCAGCGGAGGATCGGAGCCCTCCTCTGGCTCAGCAGCTCAGTGTGTGACCCATATGCTCACTGTCTACACTGGCCTCCACACTGTTCATCTTCACGGAGTCATATGCTTCAAGTCGGCTGATGTGCATGGACTCAGATGCAGTGTGACTTACATGTCCATGGGCGACTGGTGCCAGCACACAGCATTAACAGTCACAAGGAGACCTCTGCTCAGGGGCCAGGCTGGAGATGCCTTCTCTCTTTCATTGACCCTGTCATTTCAGCTTCAGTGATAATTATATTAGCAGGCAAAACACTTATTTTTATCAACATTAAAACTAATGCACATTTTTAAAAACGAGTAGCTGTGGTGGTGTGAATAGGAATGGCTCCCATAGGTTCATACCTTTGAACCCTTAGTCAAGAGAGTAGCGCTCTATCTAAACGGATTAGAAGGATTAAGAGGGGTAGCCTTGTTGGAGGAAGTGGGTACCTTCAAAAGCCCCTGCCAAGCCTACAGTTTCTCTCTCTAGCTAGAGATCAGATTCAACTCTTAAGTACCTGTCCACACCAACAACTGCCACCCACCATGCTCCCTGGCATGATGATAATGGACTAAGCCCCAAATAAGTAGTTTCCTCTATAAGAGTTGCCTTGGTCATGGCGTCTCTTCACAGCAGTGAAACAGTGACTCACACAGAAGTGTTTACCCTGACTCTGAGCTGTCACTTTGTGATGAATAATCAATCCCTGGGGTGAGCTTTGTAAAGCCATCTGTAGGTGGTTCCCTTCACTAGGACAAAGCACATAAGATGACAAACTTCATCTTCAAGTGTGCATTTACTGAGTGCCTCTGCCATTCCTCTCAGTACCACGATTCTCTGTGGCTTTGATTCATTCAATATATATCCACTCCCCAACACCAGCCCTGGCATAATAGCATGTAAGACCTCAGAGGTCAGATGACGTTCTTCCCTGAGTCTAATCCTTACTCATTTTCTTTCTTTCTAATTTTGTATTGAAATTATTTTCTCCTGCTCTAGTCTCTTTCATTTGTTTATTTATTTTTATGTGCTTGGTGTGGTGCCAGCATGCATGTCTATGTGAGGTTTTTTAATCCCCTGGAACTCAGTCGTCAGTTTCCATGTAAGTGCTGGGGTTTGAACCCAGATCCTCTGGTTAAGAGCAGCCAATGCTCTTAACCACTGAGCCATCTACACACACACACACACACACACACACACACACACACACACCAATTTTTTTTCATACAACATATTTTATCATGATTTCTATTCTCATACTTTCTCCCAGATCCTTTCCACATCCCCACCCACCCAAGTCAGTATTCTTTGTCTCTCTTCAGGAAAATAAACAAACAAACATGAACAACAAAAATCACAAATCAAAACAAACCAGCAAAAGAAAAGACAAAAAAAATGCCCAAAGTAAAATAAGACAAAATATCTACTAAAATATCACACTATTACATTTGCTTTCTGATGGACAATACTCTCGAGCATGGACCCTACCCTGAAGTGTGGTCAATATACCCAGTGATACTCCACTGAAGAAAATTAACTTTCCCCTTTGCCAATGGGTATCAAGCAGATAGCCTCTGGGCTAGAGAGGCAAGCCCATGTCCATTCACCCCTCTCAGTGTGGGATGCCATCTGGCTTGAACCTGTGCAGGTGCTGTGCATGCTGCCACGGACTCTCCGAATCCATATGTGCACCAGTCTGTCAAATCCGGAAGAAAATGATTCACCGGAGTCATCTACCACCCCTGTCTCTTAGAATCTTTCTGCCTTGTCCTCCAATTAGATTCCTGATCCTTGAGGGGAGGGATTTGATGAGGACATCCAGTTTAGCACTGAGTATCCCAAGGCCTCACCCTCTCTGCACATCATCATCCGGTTGTGAGTCTCTTGTTTTCTTAACCTTGGGCACTTTTTTCCCTTGGGCAAATTAGCTTCTCAAACTCCAACTTCTCCATCTCTATTATACAGAGAATAATATCAGTATAATATGAAGACACTTGCAGCCGATGGGAGGTAGGATCCCAAAGAATTAGACAAGCACCGTATTTACCTTTTGTATCCATTATTAAAGGGGTGAGAACTCCTGCCTCTCAGATGCTCTCCCTATTGGTTTGTCTCTGCAGTTACCATGTCAGCAGATTCCTCAAAAAGAAAAATTGGGAATTAATAGGAGTTGATAGTTGGAAAACTAGGAATCCAGATACCTCAGACCAAGCTTGTGGAAGCCAGCAGTTCCAGGTCACCACCTCACAGGCAAATGGTCCTGGGTTCCCTGGTGGAAAAGCAACCCCACGCCCTATGAGTGCACAGCCCCAAGTATGGTACGTTGTTTAGCATCTTGTGACCGTCTGTAGGGAGGTTGGACCTTGTAAGTTGCCCTCAAGATTAAGTGCAGGATTTTCAAGAGACAGTGAGAAATGGCTTTGAGTAAAGGTCATTCGTGATTATCCCTAAAGTAAACCGTTTCCCCACCTATGGACTGTAATAGTATCTTAAGCCCAGCCTTTTAAAAATAAGTACTTTATGCCCATTTCACAGTGTATTTCATCTGCTAATCATCTCATGTTTTCACTTACCATGGGAGATAGAAAGGCCCTTCAATGGATCCGTTCTGGATTTTGAAGTGGAGAAATAATTCTCCTCCAATTTCAGAGAAATTGAAGTTTACTTAAAGATGATTAAAAAATCTCTCCGACAGACATTGAGAAGGTCTCTCGCTTCCGAACGCTGTAATTTTAAATAATTCAGAGCGAGCTCAGCACATGTATGTTTATTAAAGTTGGAATGAAAATAAAACTGATTAGCATGGTGGCATTATCTCACTAAACTCCAACCATTAGCAGCCCCGCAGCTTCCACAGCTCTGATCGGAAAAAAACATGGTTTCTGATTCTCTGCTGAAGACATCACTGGGGCTGCCTGCTAGGCTACACGGAGCAGTGCCAACATTCCTAAGCTTCCCTTGAGTGCATTTCTCCACAGTAACATCTCTTCTCAATCTGGGAGCAACAGTCCAGAGAGCATTCCAGTCAGAGCGCCCACTAAGAGGCCCTCAGGTGGGAGGAGACTGCAGGCAACCTTGGCCTTCTCTGGGGACTCCTGATGCCGACGAGCTTCAGGACCGACTGCAGAATCCCATCCAGTGGGTCAGCTCTTTTAACTGGAAAAGACCTGAAGCCTTACAGACCCTCTAGTCTTCCCATAATTTACACATGAACAAAATTACCTCAGGGCTCTTGTGAGACTGCCAACTGAGTTTAAGCTGAGACAGGATGGTACTTCTTTTTACATCGGATCCTAGAGGCTCAGTCTGATAATTCTTCCTGGGAGAGTGCGGCTAACATCCTGACTTCTTGACACAGCCTCGCCTGGCTCATCCGGGCCTTTTCCAGAATTCTTGCTATATTGCTACACTGTTGCATCCTGTCTGCCTGGCGCAGGCCCCTTTCCAGTCTCCTTGGCTAAACCCCCTTAGTCAATGCTGTTTAGCTGGTTGAGATGGGGAATCTCTCAGCAACGCTTTTAGCCCCAAACATTTTGTTAGGAAAATCCTGTCTTTTCCAGTGAGGTTTTGCAAATGCTGCCCCATCTCCCTTAGCCTCTCAATGACATTTTGGTCTTAAATGGTCTGGAGATGCCCTCAGTTCAGTTTCTTATCACATTAGCCTCTTATTTGTATTCTATGAGGTAACAGTCTTTAATATTGTGGAAGACACATAAAGAGTGTACAGAAAAGCCAGGGTGATTTCCACTTTCTAAACCTTGGTGTAGAATATGTTAGGGAGCCATCAAGAGCTTCAGGTGGCCTTGGAAACAGCTCCTGGGTTTTGAAAGAGCAATTCGGATCTGAACAATCTTAGAATGCATTTGTTGTGGATGTGTGAAGAATATTTAGTGCCTGACCCCTCTTCTCCTCCCAGTCTGAGGTAGAACAAGGATTTTATTACTGATTTCTGGCAACTCTCAAGACCCCTGCCGAGGACTAAGTATTCCCTGGCATTTCTGTTTGTCCTGCACAATTGCCACATAAGGCAGAGGGATTCTGTGTGTCGAGGGCTCTTCTCTCACTATAGGGTGTTTAGCAGAGTCTCTAACCTTTATCCTCCAGGTACAAGGGCCACCCCAAATGACAGTGAAAAATGTCTCTGGCCCCAAGTAAACACACTTGTAATTCCAGTAATCAGAAGCCTGAGGTAAGGAGGATTGTTGTGAATTCACTGCTAACAGGAGCTACATAGTAAATCCCAGACCAACCCGGTCTACAATGTGGCACCCTGGCTCCCAGCATTGTCAAGTAGAAGGCAAAACTGCCCTTTAGCTGAGAACTGCTGGTGTAGGAGACAGAGTACCCAGACCAGAGCACTGGTGTTCAAATCCCCGTTCCATTTGGGCAGCCCTGGCCCTAGTCTATCAGTACCAGGACCATAGGTCATTGCAGTCATTACCAACTATGGTTGATGTTTATGGGAGCCGAATATTCCTCATCTGTTCCCTCAATTAGTAGTTAAGAACGGCGTTGAGCTATGTGGTAAATTGTGACAACTCAGTATTTTAATCTCTAATGAGGTAAGCTGAATAAGTACACTTATAATAAGCCCTTCTGGACAAAACAGTTGGGTCGATGGTGGATTTAACACCCTCAGAGACCTTACCTTATCATCAGATAAGGTTAACTTCAGGTGGCACCTTTTATGTGCCCCTTGACAGCTAGCTCCTCCCACACAACCGATGGCACCCAGATAATTATCGACAGTTTCCTTCGCGTGGTAAACACAGCTCTGGGTGACCGCACGCTTTCACTTATCCGTCCATTCACATTGGTACTTACTTGCATTTCTATGCCTCCCAAAGCTGACACTTGTCTTTTCAATTCTGTAGATCCTGAGCACTGTGCCTACCAGAAAGGCTCCTCAGCAGGCTAGGGCGCTCACAGCTTCCCTGATTTCTTTCTGCTTTTGGAGGGAGGCCAGCTTAGTGGGAGACTCACATCTGCCACAGAGCCCCAGCATTGTTCTTCTAAGAGGCCTTTGGCATCAGCTTCCTCTCAGCTGTGACATTCTAGGGGACCTTGCCTGCCTTTTTCTCCCAGTTCCACCTGGGGACCCGCTGCATTACGTTATTATGACAAGAGTCACCTTTCTTTTTCTCTTAGAGAGTGAGGTTGACCTTCCTTCCGCTTCTCAAAGAGACTCGACTTAAAAGGGGAAAAAAAATATCCAGTGATTGGCTGCCACAGCCTAACTCTGGCCAAAAATACCAGCTTCAGGTTTTAGCTGTTGTGCTGAGAACACGCAGAGTCTGCCTTACTTGAGCCTTGTAGGGCTTATACTTCTTAAGATAAACTCTAGAGCCATGCCATCGACTCCGAGTTCTATAAAATATGTATTAGTCAGAGGCTAGTGGGATAGCTCAGTGGTTAGGAGCACAGATTGCTCTTGTAGAGCACCCAAGTCCACGTCCCAGAACCTGTGCCGTTCACGGCCACCTGTAACTCCAGTTCCAGAGCCCTCAACACCCCTGGCCACCTTGGGCACTTGCATGCACACTGTTAACATAGACCCACATAGGCACACATACACACATATGAAAGTTAAGAATGGATTAGCCAATAAAACCTGCATTGCTCCATCTGGCTAGGCTGGTGTACAGGTAGTATCCCTCAGATAACCGCACACATATTTAGTATTCATAAAGTATTTTCACAACCTGCAAGGCTTTTCCTCCATGTTTTCACATGAACTTCCTTTGTGAAATGCCAAGGACCAGCCTTGGCTTGTAAAGGGCTTCTGGGGAAGGGGTGTGTGGGAGAGGCAAAAACAAACGACTCAATGTCAAATCATGGGTCCTAACGGGTGGCCTAGGTTCTGCTCAGGCCATCTTTCCAGAATGTTCTTTCTATGCTCTGCTTTCTCTGGAGATCCCCATGTGAGGCAGTGGACTGTGCCAGGAAACTTGGTAAGGTTGACTGGGTTCAGAAACCCTGGTACCTCACACATGAGGAAAGTGGGTGTTTCACCTACCCTCGGCCAGATTCCTGGCCTGGAACATGTGACCACAACTCCCCACATGAAGAACGTGACCACTGGTCAGGTTACACAGAACACAGAGTTCCCCATGCTAATGAGTTATCCAGATGGACCTTGAGGGTTGAGCCAATGAGCTTCCCTTCCAGGGCAGTCCCCCCCACCCCGCAAAAGGTAATTAATCTCTGATCCACCCTGAGGAGGTGGTATGCACCCATTTTCTATGATGAACAGTCAATAAACAGTTTGGAGCCAAGGACTGTCTCTCTCATAAAGGACTGCAGTGGGACGCAGAGGGGCGGGGAGGACGGGGTATGGGGGGATCTTCTTTACCTAACTCACAGCCTAAGTCTCCCACAGAAGGCCCCCTCCGCACTCCCTGACACTTTCCCATAAGTGATAAGGTACCCCAGAGTTCTCATCCTCCCACTCCCCCCACCTCCCTTTGTTCCTGACTCCACTCAGTTTGGATGCCTGGGAGCTCAGGAACCTCTGCTTCCTCCACCCCAGCCTACCTCATTTCTCATCTGGGCTGGGGACCCCATCTTAGGCTGCAGTGTTCTCCCGCCACTGAGCAGTGCATCAGCACTTCCTGAAACACATCACCCGATAGCATCATAGGGGGAAATGCAGTCTAGCCTCCCAGCTTCATCTGCCTGAGCAGAGTTCACATACCCTGGCAGCTAGACTGGAATGCAGAACCACATCTCCAAACAGCTCTCTATATATATTTTTTCTGCTCACCAGACAGTTCTCTGAGATGTCCTCTCTTGCTATTCTAAATGTTCTCTGGATAGCTCATCTCTTGCGTATCATAAGCCCAGTGTTTTATTTTATATATCAATCCAGTCATTGACTTCAGGTTGCCTCCTGGTTATCCTATGATTCAGCTTCCCATGATCCCAGCTCCTTAATTCTTATTAGACAGCAAGCATACATTTTTCTTTAAAATTGAAAAAGAATGTTTAGGGATCTGCCTGCCTCTGCTAAGCACAGACAATAAGCTAGCTGGGCGGGATCCGTCCTGAAATTACCACTTCTATCACATCTAGGCCAAACCTTGCTCTGTCCCAGACCAAACCTGAACTCAGGAATCTGCCTGCCTTTGCATCCTCCTGCCTTTGCATATTTCTTGATAAGTTGGCTCAGAATGTAGCTGTCTTTGTTCCTTTAGATTTGTGAATCCCCTCATAATTCATATTGCACCCTTATACTTTTGCACAGTTGAGAAATTATACATTTTCAAACTCATGTTTTTAAAGTTTTTTCCACAGATTTAAGGACTGTCCTGAAGGCCCCAGAGTTTACCATCTTCCTAAGACATTAGCCACACCTTTGCCTCCTGGACTGATTATCTGATTATCACGAAGTCATTAACCTTAGCAGGGAGGACATCCCCTGAAGGAAGAGTGAAAATATGTACATCATTATACAAACAAGCCTTATGCCCACAGTAACCATTGACACTGGAGGGAGACCCATGCCTGTTGGCCCTGCCCCACGGGCAAGAACCATGTCCTTCTGTCCCTACCAAGGCCATGCTGGATCTGGCAGTGAAAGTTGCCTTCTTTTCCCTTGATGCTTCACTGTCCATTCCTATAGGGGTGACAGTAGGAAACCCTTCCACACACACGCCATGCACACAAGTCAGTACAGCTCAGCATGCAGACAAGCTCATGGAAAAATACAAACTGCTCTTTCTACCTGCAAGCCAAGCTTCCCTCTCCCTGGGTGGGTGTGTAAGGCAGTGTGTCCTAGTCCCTTACTCATCTCTGTAGCCTTTCCAACCTAGTGTATGTCCAATAAACTTTTTGTGTAGATGTGCAAGAACCACCTGCGGCTCATGCCTTAATGATATCAACTCAGAATAAACAAGTGTGCACCAACCTAGCAGAATAACCTGCGTCTGGCAGATGGGCTAGTATTGCTATTTGGGAAAAAGACATTACTAATTATAGTGTGCACTTAATGGCCATTCTCAGAATATACTGTCTGATACATTAAGTTTATTTCTATAGATATACTAGCCTAACCTAGCTGAAGTTAATAGACGCTAAGTTAACAGTTTGGCCAAGGTATTAATTTCCTTTCAGGAAATCAATTCAGGGACACTGTAATACGAAATATTAGAATTATATGATGCTTAGTTTTTACGTGGAACCTATTTCTGTGAAGTTGCACAGAGCCTCATCCATGTGAAGGTCAAAGGAATCCTTCCTGGTTATCAAGTGAGTTCAGTCCAGATCTCACTCCTTCAGCGTAGACTCTGTCTCGGTGCTATGTGGGCGAACGTTAGCAGCAGGAGCATGGAGTTGGTAATTGCTATTCTGACAAGCCCTGCTACCCAAGTCTGCTCCTGAGGTTGGCTGGCACGTCTAAGCTGACTTCAGGTAGAAGGCACCTGGAGAGAGAAGAAAGGCCAACTCCAGCTATGGGCAATGGTTCTTACGAATAAAGTCAGCATACAGCCTAAAGGCCCTGGGTGTGGAGAAGCATGCAAAGTGTCTTACCAGGCTCACAAGACCCAACTGAAGGAAGGAACGGGGTTAGATAGGAGTTTGTTGAAGCCACATTTCCTACGCCCGTATTCTCTCCTTCATTTCCAAACCGCAATTGTTTCCTATCTCATAAATGCAAAGGCTTGTGAGAAAACTTCCGACCTCCTGGAATTCAGCCCTCCCGAGGAATATCTACACCCTCAAAAGACTGTTTCTCCCCCCTCTCTTAAGAATCTTTGTAGAGAGAAAGCAAGCTGCTTCTAGAACATCATCTCAACAGGACGTCCTCTATTCCACCCCAGAGGATAAAATTCATGTGTCGGAAACACTTACCAACCCCACATTCTGCCTCTTACCCTCCTCCTGGATGAGGGATCAGAATATACCAGCACTCCACTGAGAGCATCACACCCTTGGAGAGGAGAGGGGAATCTTGGGGAAATTTCAAATGGATACAGGGTTTTCTTGAAAAGAAATCCAGAACTAAAGAGACCTGCCTGGGCAAGCGATGGTGTTTAACAGTTCGTGCGAATCCAAAACACCATTCCTAGTAAAGAAAGCTTAAAATCCTGATTGGTGTTTCCTGACCATGACCTAAACCACAATAGGACCTTGACTTCACCTTCAGGCATCTCTGAGGCTCCACCCCCACAACAGGGAAGTGAGAATAACACGCCTACATCATTTACCTGAAGTTCAAATGTTTTATTTTAAAAATTCGTATTATTTAAATCCTGATCATTTGTAAAGCCCTTAGCATGAAGTGGGAGCTTGATGCCCCTTTTACAAACATTGACAAAAGGATTTATTTCCTCTTCCTTCCCTCTCACCTTCGGGGGAGGGGTTGGCTGCAAACCAGCAGAATATGTAAAAAACAGGGTTTGATAAAGAGTAGGGCACACCCCTCTGGGGGGTCTACAGAGCAACTGGGAAGGTAACCACTTATGTATATCAAAAAGGTTGCTCATAAAATGTTATTTTGTGACATCTTTTATACTGAAATTCTTTCTTCTGGAGAGAAAGAAAACCTTCATATTCTACCCAGGTTACCTTGATTATATTCAGCCCCACAAAGTGCATTTATTATTTCTTCCCGTGCTGTCTTACTGGACTGTCAGGTCACATTAACCTAGTTACTGGTAGAACAGAAACGCAACTGGCCGGAAGGTTGCGTGTCTTTGTCAGGAGCACATGAGTGCAGAGAACGCTCTCCCGGCAAGCTTTTTTTTCCTCTTCTTCTTCTTCAACGAACTACAGCCAAGAAGCTGGGCTTCTTCCACCTGTTCCTCCATGCCTCCCAGAGACTCTTGGGACTTATCCCGGCCACTTTACCTGCCAAGCTCTTAGTCTTATTTTGTTTCTTTTTAAAGATGCATCTGAAATAGGAAAAGAAGCTGCCTGATGTGTGGAGAGATGGCTCAGTGGTAAGAGTGCTTGCTGCCACAGTGTGCGGACCTGAATCAGGATCCCTAGCACCAGCTAAACTCTAGGCTTGGCCATGTGAACCTGTCCATAGGACTGGGGTGGATTAGAGACAGGCTGGTCACCAGGGATCACCGGTGCCAACCTAGGCAGAAAAAAAAAACCGGAACCCAGATTCCCCTGAGATACTTTGTCTCAACAGAGTAAGAGAGTGTTCAAGCAAGATGCCTGACTTTCTCCTCTGAACTCCGCACCTGTGCACACACATACACACCACACACACACACCACACACACACACCACACACACACACACACACACACACACACACACGCGCGCGCGCGCACACACAGTCAAGAAGGCTGAATATGCTTGGTACAACTTAAGGGCACCTGGAGATTTTCATATTTAAAACTGTACCTCTCTGGTTGGGGATTTAGCTCAGTGGTAGAGCGCTTGCCTAGCAAAAGGACTTTCCTCTCCTCTCCTAGTTCTAACCCTTAAAAATGGGCTGCTTTCTTCTTCTTCTTCTTCTTCTTCTTCTTCTTCTTCTTCTTCTTCTTCTTCTTCTTCTTCTTCTTCTTCTTCTTCTTCTTCTTCTTCTTCTTCTTTTTTGTAAATCCTCATTTCACAGATGACACAGCCAGATATTATTCTGGAAAATAAAATGTCCTGCTCAGTGACTGCACAAGTCCTCACATAAACGCCCCACTCTGTGCTGATTCTAGAGGAGCCTGCTGCACGATCTAAGTTAGAGCATGCCTGGGCCTTGAGGGCGTGTTATCTGGCCCAGTTCCTGCAGCTTCAGTGGCACTGGATGAGAAGAAAGGATCCCAAGGAGAAACAGAAAATGAGTGGCTTCTGAGACACAGGCAAGCGAGGCAGCCTCCCACACCTTGCACAGCAGGTATTGTGAGCTCGGGACAATGGCAGAGGGAAAGGGGTTCAGCGGAGCAATTGAAGTGAGCAGGAAGTCATCTTTCTCCCTGTGATTTATGGCACTGCCGAGCTGAAATAGCACACTGGCGAAATCCCCCGAAGGACAATAACAAGCTCACAGAGTGCTTCCCGCAGGAATGGCGCGCAGCCGCCTTCCGCGGTTCCTCATACACCTCCGCACACCATTATGAAAGCTGTGTACCGCCTCGCGTTCGCTTTATGTTGATTTGTAACTGGGAAAAAAAGACCGAGATTTCTGGAATATTGTAAATATTGACTTTAAAATAAAGGACACGATATGGCATTCTTCTAAACGATGAAGTAGAATTCGAAGGCAATAGGGATTTGGTAGCCACACAAAAAGGCTCTTCTCAGGCAAGGGAAAATTTATACACTATCAAATTCCTGGTTTGCATTCCATTCTGTTTCCCCATGTCCCTGATAGTCCATGTTTTCATATTTCAAAACCTTTTATTAGTTACCTCATATGTAACTCGGTTATAAAAATGCAAAGAATTGTTTTATTTCTAGAAAGACACAAAATTCTAAATACTAATGGCTTTCCTAATTAACATGAATATTATTAGCGATTGAAGGCTACTTGGTACAGAACGAAACAGCAACGCATACCTGAGATCGCAGCCCTTGGAGGCTGAAGCAGAATGGAGAGCAGATCACACAGTAGGACCTTTGTCTGAAAGAGACTGGCAGGCAGCAATGTTGATGCCTTTTCTGGTTTTGAATCTTACCAGTGTGGGTTCTGACACTAGTAGACAATGTCTGCTCTTGTAGACAATGTCAGAAGATGCCTTCTTCTAGCAGGACCCACCCATTCCTTAACCACATTCACTGGTCTCTGCCAAAAAGCGCATAGTGGGTCATCACTTTCTTAATCCATTCTGTTAAAGCTATTTTCTGGTGATAACTTCCAACATTCGCTGGAATACATACCCGCTTGATTTTTTTTTTCCCTATTAAAAAATAAATGGAGTCAGCAAGATGAATCAGGAAATGGAACAGCTGAGCAGCTAAGTCCAATTCCCAGGACTCACAGGTGGGAAGAGAACACTAGCACCTCAGGTTGCCCTCTGACCTACACATGCATACACGCATGTGCACATGCATGCAAACATACATCATAATAAATAAATAGGGGCTAGAGCGGTAGCTCAGAGGTTAAGAGCATTGACTGTTCTTCCAGAGGTCCTAAGTTCAAATCCCAGCAACCACATGGTGGCTCACAACCATCTGTAATGGGATCTTATGCCCTCTTCTGGTGTGTCTGAAGACAGCTACAGTGTACTCATATACATAAACTAAATAAATAAATGTACTGGGTCTAATTTTGTGTCATAAAGCATATAGTGGTCCATTATGAAAAATTATTATTTTCCCCAAACTTAAGGAACAAAGGTTTAGAAACAAAACTTTAAGGAAAAGAAAAAACAGTTTTTTACCTATTAATCTCTAATTGCCAATGTGTGGCAGCAACTCATTTTTTTTATGAACTTAGAAACCCTCTCTCTAATTACACTCCAAGGGTTTATTAAAAACTAAGCATACCTTTACCCATGGACTATCTCATGATCAAACGTCTTAATCCGTACGTTAGACACAGTTTACATCTGACCCACATAGATGAGGCTAAGCCAGTCTACTTGCAGGAAAAGTAAAAGGTTTCCCAAACTCCACCTTCGTCAGCACGCCAACCGGCAAGGCCAGGCCAAGTAACTTTATTTATAATACAAATAAATACGATAGGACACATTGCCAAGGAACATTGGAAATATCACCAAGAACTCGATATCCCCTAATGGATCATGAACCTCAGTCTGGATCAAAATGAGTAGAATCTGATGCTACCTTAACCGTTTTATTTTGCGACATTTTCAAATCAAGACTAAATCTACTAGCCCTTGGACTTAATTTGGAACAAGGAAGTGTTGCTGAAATCAGGTTTTATTTATGAGACTAGACAGGCTTCAGTAAATGGTGTGTGTGCCTTGAATGCAGTCTCGCGCTTGTCTTCTGTGAAGAATTAAGTAGGAGACTCCTGTGATAATACAACAAACTCTTTTCCCGACCAAATCTTCTCTGCATTTTTAAAGAACGTGAAATCCCTACGTGGGTACAGGAAACATGAAATATTCTGATTCAGCAGCTAATATCCAGCCTTACTTCTCTTATTAATAAGAGGTGGAAAATACTAAACACTTTATAATATGAAATACAAGCATTGACTGAACTTTGGATAAAAATTTCATGATGCAATTTAATAAAACAGATTTTAACTACTTTCTTAAATAATTCAGACTAAATATAAAACGAGCCACATAAAAATTTTATCTGTTAATTTGGTCCAGTTTTAAATGTGGATATTTGGTGGTCCCCAGAAATGTCAGTTACCTTTTTTTTTTTAAAGCGGGCTGCTTTAAGGGTTAGAACTTTCTTACTTTCTAGCTAATGATCGACCTGGATGTAATTACTGACTGAGGTTGGCTAGTGACAGTGGTGTGAGTTATGGGATGCCGTTTCAGCATCCTTCAGCCATTCTCTCTGCCAGCTCTTACCCTCCTGCAAGAGGGGTACATTCATGGAGAGTAGTCACGGGAGAGAAGAGGCGACGACATTACAATGCAAACCGAATTGATGTCACTGCGGCATTCCCATGGCGCCCTTTCTGATCTCAGAGCATTTTGATGGAGCAACAAACTCCTCCAGTGTCAATTTCGCTTCACACTGTGCGCTGCGTCTTAGGGCAGGAAGGATCTCTGGATTCTATCCTAAAAGAAGCTTTTTCCAGGGCAGATTTGGGGATCACCTCTTCTTCCGTTCTCAGGAGAATTTTTTCACTCCATTAGTGAGACCAGTGGGCAAAAGGTGGCCGTTGGTTTTGTGCCAAACAAAGGCTAGTTTTACAGGAAAGGCTGGGGAAGGAAGCCCCCTGAGATACTGCTGTGGTTCAATGTGAATGGAGGTAGGGGCTCTCGGAGTGGGTTCCCTGGGCTTCTTCGCTCACGGGCCACGGGCGTCTTTAGAAAGTTTCCCCAGGCTTTCCAGGGTCTAAAGACTTAGGTCGCAGGTTACAAGGACTCTTCCCTTCACTGCCTCCTGGGCCTCCTCCATTTCAGCGGGTGTCTTGTTTTTGGTTCACACAACGCTGTGTCATGGATCCCTGGCCTCATCTGGAGGGGACACTACAAATTTCCCTTCACACCTCTGATTTAAGGGAGTGCCCGTCTTACTAGGTAGACTCTAGCAGCCATTTCTACCTGCTCCTTGGTTCCCCTACCCCACATCTGAGATGCTCCGCCTCCATATCTCAGGCTCCTCCCCCTCTGCATCTGAGCTCTTCCAATCTCATCTTACAATATATCTTGGCTCCATCCCATCTCCTCCAATCCTGCAACTTACTTACTCAACCATTATACCATCAGAACTATGTCTATCGCTGCCTATTGGGAAACCTTCACTACAAACCCACCTCCTTCAGAGCGTCCCCTACCACACAGCTTCCAAGCCACTTCCAACCCCAGCATCCTGCAAAGACCGCATGTGTAGGGTTCCATGCAAACAGTCCTGGTCCTCCAGGAATGTAACCAGACACCTCTTTGATCCCCGTGTGCGCCATAGCTGCCTGCTTCCCACCCGCCCAGTAGTATTCATTACACTGATTTGCTATAATGCCCTACCTACTTGCCCATAAATTCCTTATGGACAAGAACCTTCTCTGTCTTCTTTGTCATTGTATCACTTAGCATTACAATGTATCACTCAGCGCCCAGCACCCGTTGGAACCAGAGCAGTGGAAAAGTACACTTACAGGGTGTTTGTGAGTACAGGAGAAACAATGTACCTGCTGAGTCTAACCTCCTGTTTTGGTAATCCCAGCGTTGTCTTTAAAGGGAAGGTGACTGTCAGTTGGGTGTTCTCAAAGCTACAAAGCTGACACCTGAAGCAGTCTTAAGGAAAAGGCCGTTTCCGATGTGATTTCTCAGGCATGAGCAAAGCTACCCCGCTTCTTGAAGCAGCTAAGCTTCAAAGCCTGCCAGCCTTCTGGTTGTGAGACATAAATGTTCACCTGGCCATGAAGAGAATGATAGGGAGCATCCAAGGCCCCCTGGCCATGGCTCAGTACAAACTACAAGCTGACTTGCCCTCCCCGGAAGAGAGAATTGCCCGAGAGATTGTGGTTTAAACATGTGCATATACACACACACACACACACACACACACACACACACACACACGCAGGAAGATGGAGATGTTCACAGGTGGCGGCGTTCAAACAGGAAATAAAGGGAAAATAATTGTGAATGAGCTTTTCACCGGGAGGCTTATTATATGTGTGAATTGCTGATTCTTTAGCAACGTGGTAACAGGTGACAAAGAAATTGCCCTTCAGACAGGCAGAAAAACACTCTTCATACACAGCAAACTCACCAAACAAACAATACCGTGCCGTACACTTAAGAGATGCAGAGGGCTAGGTGACCCTCTTAGCTGCTGTCCTGTTCGTGGGTGGCTAGCACCAGAAAGGCAAATGCTCAGGGCTGTGTGTAAAGCAACATGGCTCCTAACAGCCCCACAGGGCCCATGGCAGGGCAGAGGCCTGGCTAGCACCGTGCCCATACCTACCTGCCATTTCCTTTATCCTCTCAACGCTGGGTACCATTGGGACCCACATGGGATACAACACAGGAAATGCAAGTCTTTGGTCAGGATTATGAACATACCTCATGGAGAATGGGAGTGGAGATAAAATTCCTCTTGTCATGTGGGGATGGAGTCCGTGGCTGTGAGGACGAGCAGCTGCCACACAGGTGGCAGAGAGCGAGCTGCGCACAGCCTCCTGCAGCCCCTCAGCACCACCAAAGGTCTCACTTCTCCCTGGGACCCTCAGGGGCTAGCCCCACAAGAGAACTATCTTAGTTAGGGTTTCCACTGCTGTGAAGAGACACCATGACCATGGCAACTCTTATAAAGAAAAACATCTAGTTGGGGCTGGCTTACAATTCAGAGGTTTAGTCCATTATCATCATGGCAGGAAGCATGGTGCCGTGTAAGGAGACATGGTGCTGGAGGAGCTGAGAGTTCTACATCTGGACCAGCAGGCAGCAAGAAGTGAATACCACACTAGGCCTAGCTTGAGCATGAGACGTCAAAGCCCTGTCCCACAGGGATATACCTCCTCCAACAAGACCACACCTCCTCCAACAAGGCCACACCTCCCACAACAAGGCCACACCTCCCACAACAAGGCCACACCTCCCACAACAAGGCCACACCTCCCACCACAAGGCCACACCTCCCACCACAAGGCCACACCTCCCACCACAAGGCCACACCTCCCACCACAAGGCCACACCTCCCACCACAAGGCCACACCTCCCACCACAAGGCCACACCTCCCACAACAAGGCCACACCTCCCACAACAAGGCCACACCTCCTAATAATGCTACTCCCTGTGGCCAAGCATCCAAACACATGAGACTATTGGGGCCATTCCTATTCAACCACAGCAAGAATGTAGCGACGTGTCTCTGCTTTCAGGAACCTCGACAAGAGTCATTCTGAAACGCTATCCTTCACGAATGGTCTTCTGAGGCATGCTATAGCTTCTTCATAAACTGCTGGCCAACAACACAGGCCAGGTTGCAATCAGCAAGTGAAACATGAGAACCAGCAAGGCCTGCTGCTTGTTTCTCCCACAGCATTGTTCAGTGCAATGATTACATAGATAGCCAGTCTTTGTCTGGATGTCTCTCATCCTTGTAAGCCTATATGTAGGAAGTGATGGAAGCTAAGTGACTTTGCCTTTAAGAGATACAGATCCTGCATCCGAATTCCAAGACATCTCTCTCACACCCTCCCATAGCACAAAGCAGAGAGAGAACATGATAGCCCTGCAGATGCTAGTTGGGATAAATTAACTCTCTTAGCCCGCTGAGTGTATGAGGATGTCAAAGCCAAGCCCACATAAGAATGACATAAATTAAAGATGCTGATATCCCAGCCCATGACAGTTGTCAAGTTCATCCCCAGAGGGCTGCAACTTCTGATATTTCAAGGCCTTACATTTGCCAGTATTATCTCTCAATTAATGTGAGATGGGACTTCAAAGAAGAATAAATGGCCTCTAGATACCACTGGGGAAACATATGAGTGCATGCCTAGTGTGTCTCCCGTGTTGGCCCACATGCTATGAGGGGCGTGACAGTTATTGTGAGCCACACCAGCAAAGGGCTGTTGCTAGTGTCATTTCCAGGCATTAATTCTGGAATGTAAGGCCAGAGCTGGGAAGTGATAACCTTCTAGAAATAGCTATTTAAAAAATCACTTTCCATATGTACAACAATGCCAAGCAACCAGAGCTTCCAGGGACTAAGCCACTACCTAAAGACTATACATGGACTGACCCTGGGCTCCAACCTCATAGGTAGCAATGAATAGCCTAGTAAGGGCACCAGTGGAAGGGGAAGCCCTGGGTCCTGCTAAGACTGAACCCCCAGTGAACGTGATTGTTGGGGGGAGGGTGGCAATGGGGGGAGGATGGGGAGGGGAACACCCATAAAGAAGGGGAGAGGGTGGGGCTAGGGGGATGTTGGCCCGGAAACCGGGAAAGGGAATAACACTTGAAATGTAAATAAGAAATACTCAAGTTAATAAAAAAATAAATAAATAAATAGAAAAAAATCACTTTCTCCAGGGACTTCTTTTCTTTCCTTTGTTTACCCTTCCTCTTCCCTCTTTCCCTCCCTCTATTCCTTCCTTCCCGTTACAGTTTGAGAAATGCCCTTCATATCATGTGTTTCCAGACTTGCTACCCAGTTGGTGGCTCTTTTGGAAGAAGATTACAGAAGCTTCAGGGGGCGGAGCCTCCGGGAGGAAGTGTGTTACTGTGGGGCGGACTCAGAGTTTGCCACAAGGCTTCTGCCTCCTGTTTGCTTTCTTGGCTTCCTGTGCACAGCTGAGCAGTGAGCTCTCAGCTTCCTGCCTAACTGTTACCATGCTGCTCCCATCCTAACGGACTCTCCACCTAGAAAGATAAGCTAAATAAACTGTCCCAATTAAGTTGCCTTTTGGTCAAGGTGCTTTATCACAGCTTTAAAAAGAAAAAAGAAAAAACAAGCAGTTTCCCTTCTTTTTAATTTCCTCACTGTCTAAACCATCCAATATATAGAAAGAAACAGGAAAATGAAGTCCAAACCCCATATTTGCCAATATGGGGTTACCCAAAGACAGATTCATTAGAAATGAATGAATTCTCCGGTGTTTGTTTTCTTTGCTGATTGTTTTAGGTTGTTGTCTCGCTTGAACGTGAGGGACCCGGGGCTGGAGAAGTGGCTCGCTGGTTAAGAGCACTGCCTGCTCTTCCAGAGGATCTGAGTTCAATTCTTAGCCCCTATGTGGCAGCTCACAACTGTCTCTAACTCTAGTTCCACAGGCAAACCTGCAGACAAAACACCAGTGCACATACAGTAAAAATAAATCATTAAAAATAGAAAAATAAATAAAGTGAGGGACTGAATGGAATAGCTGGTAGCCATCTCAAATGACAATAAACTTTGAGTTCTTATTTTTTGAACATTTCAACCATGAGTATAATATGTTTACATAATTTCTACCCTTCTTCCCTTCCAGTCTCTTCCCTGTCCCACCCCACTTTCTCTTGAATTGGCAGCTTCATCTTCTATAATTACTGTTGTTCGTGTGTGTGTGTGTGTGTGTGTGTGTGTGTGTGTGTGTGTGTGTGTGCGTGTGTGTGTTCCTCTGAATTCAATGTTACTATTACTCTGACCACTTGGGACTAGAAAATCTATCAGGGGGCAACTCCCTGAAGGAAACTGATTCTCTCTTCCTCAGCACCATTAGGTATCAAGTGCCCCACCAGTCATTCATGTGCTTCTTAGGCTTCCAGTCTAGGTAGGACTACTGTCTGCTCCTCTTACTTGGCAACTTGCACCTTGCAATACTATGAGAGCCAACCTTCCAGGGGTGGAGTCTGCCAGGTCAGAACCAGCTCAGTCCCTCTGAGTTCTGTATCCAGAGTGTGTAGTGTCTCACCACCAGCCTGTTACCTTCAAGTTCTGGGAGGCAACCAAAGGCGATGGCAATAACCTTACTATTGGGAGGCCTCTTGGGCCACCCTCAGCAGCAACGGAAAGGGAGGTTCCCACTGTCTCTCATTGGAGTTTCCAATGGATAGATTATGGGTGGGGGGAGAGGGAGGGTATCTATCACTCCCTATGGTATAATTCCACTTAAACCATTTACCCAAGTGAGATAACGTATCGATAAGGATAGGCTGTATCTAACATATTATGCTCCATCAAGGAGCCCAATTTTTTGGTTCCCTAAATATCGGCACTAACAACCATTACGAGGCATGAGTCACTGGGTGAATATACAAGTCTGTGTCTGGGTATAAATGCTGTGCTTACATCCCCTCATTATTAGAGATTTACTCAAACATCTGCTTCAATATCTATGGTATATGCGTCCTGCTTCTCTGTAGGCAGCAACGGGTAGCAGCTTTCTTTTTATTTATTCTGAAATCCAGTATACATCTACTTCCTGTCTCTCAGAATACCAGTGTCCTTCATAAGTAAAACAAGTAGGAAATGCTTATGGGGTCAGGCAGTTAGGGCTGAGGGGACAGCCAGGCCAGGAGTAGCTCTCAGTGTGGTGTTAAAGTTCTGGAAGCAAACACTGTGTGGGAGGCCTGGAAAGAGTGAATTGTTGTTCGCACCTCAGCTTTGATGTGGAGGCACCTGCGAGAGAAAATGCCTCTCCCTCTCTCTCAGTACTTGCTGGTTATTTTATTTCCAGAAAACACGCTTGTTATTTTAGCCGAGGTAATTGCCTGAGCTCTGGGGGATGATTTGTCACAAATGAACAGTGACACCTACAGGTAGATCGGAGTAACGCGTATCTGTAGGGGAAAAAAAAAAGGTAACCATTCTCTGTTGGCTGTGTAGGATGCCCCAAAATAATATCAAATGGTTCTGTTTCAGAGAGGAGAGAGGGAACACTAGAGTTGGAAAAATAAAACCACACAGAAGCAGACAGGTACCTAGAGGCAGAGTACATTTCTGGACAAAGGTAAATCTGAAATTCCTGGGGTTTTCTGACAAACCAGCTCGTGTGTGCCAGGTTCTTCTTCTGTGCTGGTGCCAAGTAAGAATTTTAGCTTCAGTCGCCTGTTTTTCTTCTCTACTTCGATGAAGCAGATTGGCAGAGGCTTCTCCAAACGCACTGTTCACCTATGAGCCCAGGCTGTTCAGTGAGAATAAGCCAGTCTAGACGCAGTAGCTATACAGGTGACCACATACTTTTAGTCTTGCTATCCCTCTGCCAGGTGCCCATGAAGTTGGCCAGATCCCATGAGAGGTGGCTGCAGTCCCCAGGGTTTTGGAGGCCTCTGATAGGTCACTGACATGGGTCAGGGGCAAACCCAGCAGCTACATGAAGGGTAGAAAGGCCAAGTTCTGTCGTCTGTCCTGGGCCCTGTGCTCAGGGAATTGATCTCACCTTGTTAATTTACAAAATTACAAAAGCCATACTGTTGGCTTACAGACAGTTCTGCTAGGCTCCGCCCAACAGCTACCTAGCAACAGCTTGCATAGCCTCCTGCCAGGTGCAAGCCAACCTGGTACATAAGAACTGCTCACCTACCCCAACGCGCTCTCCCTTGCCCCTCCCCCTCCCCTTCCCTCCCCCCTCTCTCTCCATCTCCTATTCTCTCACTCTCTCTCTTCCCCACATGTCCTGCCCAGCCTCTTCCTCTCTCTTCCCTTCCTGTCCTTCTCTGCCCCCCCTTTCTCTGCCTCTCCCTTTTTCCAGGTCCCCCTCCATTCCTCCAATAAACTTCCTTTTGTACTAGGCCTGTTGCATGGTGGTGATTCCTTGGTGTAACACCTTGGCTGCCCCTCAGAGGTGCTCCCTCCCGCCCTCTTATATTGCCAGTTTACAAAACACAACACACCCTTTCATCCAATGAGTCTGGCCGTTAAACCCCAGAGGTGGTTGAAACAATTGATTGACAAAGTCCCCAATACCTAGAAGTTGCAAAGGTCAATGACTACACCTTTCTTATGCCTAAGGAACCCTCAGGGACATGTGGTCATGAAGCCATCAGATGGTTCTTATAAGCAAACAAGCAAGACATGGTTGCCATCAAAACTGTGCACCAGCAAGCACATTCCATCCCTCTGGACTTGGGTCAGGAGAGGAGGCAGCGAATGGCTGGTTCCACATGTCAAATGTGAGTGAGCAAAACTCATCCTTCTCTCTCTCTCTCTCTCTCTCTCTCTCTCTCTCTCTCTCTCTCTCTTTCTCTCCCCTCTTATTGTTTCTTCTACAGATGTGGCTTCAAATCATAGCTGTACTTCCAACAGAATATGCATAGCACTAAAACTTCACTCACAGCCTCAGCCAGATCATGGATGATGCTTCTGCTCTCTCAGAGGGATAATGAGAGGACTCGGGCAGACCATCTTCCTCCTTGCTCCAGTCCATTAGACTGATAGCTGACAGGCAGCATGTGGCCTTTGTTGTTGTCACAATGAACTAATGTAGAAAGCTCGTCTCTTGTGAGAGAGCAGGCAGCGGTGGATCTGGTGGAGAGGAGACACTAGAAGAGCAGGTCTTTGCGTTCGTACGTGTCAGGCTGCCTAGGTTTGAATCTGGAAGCCAACCACTGATGGCTAGTCACTAGTGACTTTAGAAAGTCCTTCAGCATCTCTTACCTCATGCCTTCGGCCAAGCAAGCCTTGCTGGGTAATATCTATGCACCAGGTACACATTTGAGATGCTTTGGTGATCAAAAGAACCAGACACCGCTGCCCTCTGGTGTTCACACTGGAGGAATGGCCGGCACAGGAGAGGAAGCAAGCCAGGTGGGTAATGACAGACTGGGGTCAGCAGACCATGCTATGAAGGGCAAGAAGTGGCTGTCTCAGGCTTTGTGGGGTCATCGGTCAGCTGAAGTCCCTCAGTCCCACTCTTCTTGTGTGGAAGTGATCCCAGAGTGGCCCTGCCCTGAGGAAACATGAAGGAGTTCTTCCGGTTCCGAGTATCATCATGTGACCTAGGTGGAGGAGAATGAGAGTGGAGGCAAGCAGCACTGAGAGGGAAAAGGAAGGGTTCCCGACAGGAAACCTGTGAACATGTGCAAGAGCAGCTGGAGCACAGCTGGAGCACAGCTGGAGCACAGCTGGAGCACAGCTGGAGCACAGCTAGCTGGTCAAGGCCAGGACTTGCCAATGCACCTGCAGAGCTCCAGGACATTCCTAGCTAAGGGATGGTAGGGTCAAGCCCTGGCCATGGCTGAGTGCACAGAACACTGCGGGTAACCGAGATGACAAGGGACAGGAGCACAGAGCAGAGGCTTGGTGAAGATTCTCACTGACAGCACACGGGAGCCGCAGGTGCGCCAGCACAGAGGAGACACTGAAAGAGCCCTGTTTCGGCTGCTCTAGGGTGAAGGTGTATGGACTCTGGGAGACGCTAGAGCAAAAGATGAGTGTGGCTTACACCTGAGGGAAACGACATTTCCAGAAGATCCCACAAGTAGAAGAGTGGACGTATCACTGAACATCCTCACGGCAGCCTCAGAGAGCAGGAGAGCCAGCCAGTCTGTAGCTTGAGGATCTGTATTAATCCAGAATGGCTCAGCACAGAGCTCAGAACTGATTGACTGCATCCTCACTGCCCATAGCAATGGTAGGGATGAAGTCTTTCTAGCTTGGATTTGGGTCTTCACTGAATAGCTTTCTGGCTAGGCGATCTTGATAATGACTGTGAGCTCTGTTTCTGTTCTCCACATCCAGGGCTGGCGATATGGCTCAGTGAGTACAAGATGCTTGCAGCCAAGCAGAGCAACCTCAATTCAATCCCCAGAACCACAGGATAGAAGAAAGAACCTATCCCTACAGGTTATCTTCTGGACTTCCATATACATGGCACATATCCCACATGCACCGCACAGACAGACAGGCAGACACGGAAAGAGAAAGAAAGACAAACACACACAGAGATAGACAGACAGACACACAGAGACAAACAGGCAGAGGCAGATGCACAGAGAAAGACAGATAAACAGACAGGGAGTCAGACAGAGGGAGAAATATATTCAATTCATATTCAGTAAATCATCTGTTTTTCAATAAATTCAACTTTATATTTGATAAATATACCTGTTTAAAGATTCTTCACATCCATAACATGGGTTTAAGAATAAATACAAGACCTTCCCACATGAATGACAGCCATAAGGACCAATCAGACTTTGCTGGTAGCATCATCCTCTCCCCCTCTTCAGGTGCTATTTGATTGAGTTCATTACCCACTTTCTCCTCCGGCTTTTGTGTCCCTTCTTGTCCTGTGGTCAGACCACCAAGGCCTTCCTTAACTTTAGGTCATAAGCAGACAACATGGAGATCCCCATGGTCCTGCCCCATTGAGTGATGGTCTCTGTGGTCACTCTCCCAGAGCAGCTACCACCCATGTTAGAATAAAGGAGGTGAAATCTTCATGTTACCGCCTTTTCGTGATGGGCCTAACCTCCTGTGAACGGTGAGGGTATTTAAAAGGAGGCCCACTAATTTCCCACGTGTGCACACTACACCAACGACTAGAGACCTCCCCATGCTGCCCACTGTGTCCCGCTCTGCAGAAATCGGCCTCACCTGAGGAAGGCTAATTTGCCTTTTATGCCTATTGAGTCTTGAGCTTCATCAAGGGAAAAATGACTTTTTCCATTAAAAACACACAGAGGGAAACCAAGAAGAGAATTTAAATAAAAAAAAAATTGGGGCTGGGGATTTAGCTCAGTGGTAGAGCACTTGCCTAGGAAGCGCAAGGACCTGGGTTCAGTCCCCAGCTCCGAAAAAAAGAACAAAAAAAAAATTAATCCTCATCCGCACACGGTAAAGTGGCTACGAAAGCAGCTGAACAGAAGGCTCGAATTACCTGCCTTTTTCTGCTTCTTAAAAGAAAAACGTCTCAGCCAAAAGGCTGCGAGCTGATACACGTTTCTGTATAGCTAGTCTCCTAAATGAGGTTTCAACATTCAGAACTCCGCTCCAGGGAAGAGAAGGGAGAAGACTCTGCAGGGATAACTTGCGGCAGAAGCTGCTGATGGCTGTCAGGGACCCTCCAGACAGCTCCCACGCATCCGCTTCTGCCGTCTGAGCAGAGCCTGGATGGCCAGGACCACCCACAGAGTTCCGCCGCCTGACACTCTGACCACCTCAGGCCTGAGAAAGCCGTCCGTCAGGCAAAGGGCGCGGTGCTGCCTCCGTCAGTTGTCCGGGACACGTCACTTTCTGTCTCCTCTCCCACTGTGATCAGAGGCAGAATGAGCCATGAACCGCGGGTGCTCTCCTGGGAGTCACTTGCAGCAGAGAGAAGGATGTGCGAATTAAAATTGTGTGAAATCCTGCTTCCTCTCACACCAGGAGACTCGACGGAGATGGCGAGGACTAACTCTCCTCCCGGTGACCGCCCGTCTCAGGCCCCACCCCCTCACCGAGCCCTGTCTCCTCCATTGCTTCATCTCCTGCTGCAGACTCTTCTAAAGACAACAGGAGCAGAGGGTCGCAGGGGCCCCACCCTGTCTGCCTTCATGCTGCAAACGCTTCTCCCCATCTCAGGACAGGTTCACTTTAAAAAAAAAGTGTTTGTCTGGCACTATCCTGGTATCCATGAAGGACCACACAGCTTCTCTCTTAGCTTGACCCTCCGGGCAATAATGGAACCAGAAAGTCCCTGGCCTCTCCTGGCTGGCTAGGCTACCGGTAGCCTTGGGACCCTCCCATTTGTTCCTTTCCCAGTCTGATGTCCTCTGAGACAACCCTGATGCCTACCCAGATACTCATCTTCCTGCCTGCCCTGAACCCCTCAAGTCCCATCTTCTCCCTCGGGTCTTACTGCAGCACCCAACGCTGGCTTCTGTCCCCCCAAGGCAAGATGCCTGGGCCTTCCTTGATGCATCCAGTAGCTTAAGTGGATGAACCAGTTGCCTGCTCAGCCCTTCCCTACCTTGATGCACATGTATATGCCAAGCTTAAATAAATCACTTGACGGAAGGCAGGCAGACGGGACGTAGGGCAGAAGCTCAGCCGTCGAATAGGGAGTTTGTAAGTGATGGAACCTTCCATGCTATGCCTCGGAGGCCACTGTCCAGGAATTCAAAAATCTCCATAAATAAATCAGAAAGGTACTTCTGACCTCATAGGCAGCCTTTTCATTGGTGTTGTGTCAGGATTTGGAAAGGTTCCTGTAGCTTCCAAAGAAGTCACACTTGGGGCTCGGTGGGTCAAGAGGACCTGGGTTCAATTTCTAGCACCCACCGGGCAGCTCACTGCCATGTATAACTCTAGTTCTATGGATCTGAGGCCCTCCTGTGGCCTCCATAGGCACCAGGCACGCATGTGGTACACAGACACATATACAGGCAAAAGATCCACACACATAAAATAAATAAAAATCAGTAAAAATAGTCTTAACAGCCGGGATTCCACTCAGCTCCTGAAGCATCCTAGGGTACATATTGGGAGGCCAGAGGAGAACTATCTGCCTGTCAGTCTGTCTGTCTGTCTGTCTGTCTGCCTGCCTGCTCCCCATTCAGTCTCCTGCTGAAGTCAAAGACAGGCATAGTTGAGGCTTCATCAGTATGTGTGGGATAAAGGAGTGTATGAGCCACCACATTGGTCTCCTCAGCTCTGTTATCACCATGGTACCCAGATTCTCTGAAGGAGGGGTCTCCTCAGAGGAAATAAATCTTGCCTCACAATGAGGCCAGAACTTACAGGTATCCTGGAAAGGCCATCTTGTCTGTATGTCGCTTCATGTCAAGTTATTGATCTGCACGGTAAAGTAAGGTAGGGAGGCCGCACAGACCCATGTCCGTGACAGACACGGCGTCAGGATGGGCCTCCGCTTTGCAGTCAGGGCGGATAAACATCCTCACCCCATCACACCCTTCCTGCCATCCAGAGTGGGCTTGGTAAGTCTAATTATTTGTTTTAGGAGCCCTCAAATCCTTCTGAGGATTAAACATTCTCTCTATGCTTGAGACTACTGTCAGTAGTGCCTGTCCCTACCCCTCCCCATCAGCACCAGATCCTCGCTGCTGATTTCTTTCCCCACCTTCTGTACAGTGCCCCTGCCCCCATCTGCTTCCTCATAATGCTCCGTATGGCCCACAACTGAGAGCCAGGAACTAGGCAGCTGGGAGCTGGCAGTGAAGGCTGCAGGGCTCAAACAGCTGCAGCCCACTTGCAATTGATCTAGGGGACCCTGATCTCCGCAGAACACTGAGCGCAGCTACTCTCGATGTGACTTCTCTTCCTGGACTGAGAAATGACCAGAGTGTGGTAGGTGAGGGCAGGGCTTAAATTACAGTGGCACTAGCTGTGGCCCACACACACGGGCTGGAAGAGGACACAGCTGCTGCCTCTTCCGGAACAAGGCCACCAGCTGAGGCCCACTCCTACCACCCCCAACTCAACGCCACCTATCTGTGCATACCAGGTGCCAGCATTTTCACGATCCTTCCCTCCTAGGGCACCAGACGCTGGTGTGGCAAGCTGCAGACCCAGCAGGTCCACAGCGCACCCAGAGCCTGCACCTAAGATCTTCTCCATCCTGGCACGGGAAAGAGAAAAGGTTATGGATACCCAACTTAGCTCTCTTATTTGTAACACACATGAGACAGAATTTAATCTTCCTGTGGCAAATTCTCACAAAAGTTTTTTTTTTCAGTTCTGCTTCTCAACTGAGAAGCAGGACATGGTAGACTTTATGAGAATGGAGCTGCTACTTAGATTCATATAAACACGTAGCAGTTCTATTGATCAGAGGCTGCTAGGGGAAATCTTAGTAGTGAAGCAAAGGGAGACATCCACAGAAGGCTCCTGTCGCTATACCTGGTGGTGACCAGACTGCAAAGAACCAGGCTGGCCACATGTGGTTTCAAATGGGGACTTGAATTGATATGTGCAACTGTGTACGTGTTCATGTACACATGCACATAGATGTGTGCATGTGCATACCAAAATCACACAACAGCATTGGGCCCCACTGCTGGGTGCTGTCTATGTTGGTTTTTTGAGACAAGCATTTCCTTGGCTTGAGGTCTCCCTGATAAGGCAAGACTCCCACCAGACAGCAGGCACCCAAACTCTGCGTGTCCCTGTCTCTGTCTCCTCCGTCCTGGGATTAAAAGCACAGTGGTTTTGTGTGTGTGTGTGTGTGTGTGTGTGTGTGTGTGTGTGTGTGTGTGTGTGTGTGTGTGTTCTGTGATAAAACTTATTGGCAAGACTTTATAGACTCCCCCACCAGCATCTCTAGGGCTTGCTCTCACTGCTACAGTGACTGACACATGTGATTCCATCGCATCTTCTGGCAGATTAAAAATATCCAGCATGAGCACCGTTCCACTTTGAGCTTGTTGTGCCCCACAGGGCAAAAACCACTCACCTGTGGCCTTGGAAAGGGTCACACCAGGCCTGAGTCCCTCCCTGCTGGAGTTTATCTCTGTGCTGTAGTGTCATCACTACATGTGTGTATGCCGTTTGGTAATTTAAACTTGAAGATCCCACTCTGAGAGCCATATGGCTATTATATGCTGGCACAGAAGAGAACACTTCAGAACCAAACAGTCTCAAATCATCTGTCCAAAATGCTCGCACAACTAGAGAGTCTTCCCAACCACAGTACTTGAAAGACAGGCTTCCTCCACCTGCCTCTGTGGGACTTGTGTGAGCAGCTCCCAATTCTTAGGGTCAAAGGTAAATGAGTGAAGGCTATCCCACTCTGAGTAAGATTCCTTTAGCCATTTTCTAATATTTTATTTATTTTTTCATTTATTCATTCATGCATTCATTTTGACAGAGTCCTATGTATCCCAGGCTAGTCTAGAACTTGCTATATAGCCAAAAGTGACCTCAAACTTCTGATTCTCTTGCCCCACCCCCACCAAAGTCCTGGGGTTACAGACACATTCGACAATGTGCTGAGGACCAAACCTATATAAAAGGCTTCCCCTTGCTAGCCAAGCATTCTACCAATTGAGCTACATCCCCAGCCCATTTAAACGATGGAAAAGAGCCTTGATTACACAGAGCACCTCCAGGTCCCTCCTTAACACCCATGTATGATTTCAAGTGACACTGCTTAGATCCAAAGTGTATCCCACAGACATTTGCACCAAGCATTCCAGCTGCCCCCATTTCCTTCCTTCCGGGCATTCTGTGTGCTTTGTTCTGTGTGTTACTCCCAGAGTCACTGACCTGAAGCTCACATACACGTGGGCAGCTGCCCTCAGCCATTCTGGGCCTGAGAACCAGCTAAAGGATTCATCCATAAGGCCTTGGTCAGAAGGAAAAGTGCAGGAGGGTTTTGTTGTTACAGAGGCAACTGTGCTCATCAAGCAGGATCAGAAAGTGTAGAGAAACAAACAGCAAAATAGAGACATTGACCTATCCCATGTAGCTGGTTAGGCTTTTGACTTTGCTCTAAGAACAGCCGGACATTGTACACCCGCGCATGCGCATGCACACACCACACACATACACACACACACACACACACACACACACACACACACACACACACACACCTTTCATAGGATGGACTTCGTAATCTTCAGGTTTTAACCACCCTCTTGGTGATATCACATACAAGTTTGCATTTCTCTAAAGCTATGATTAATAGCGGCCCATAATGAGGATGTGCCATAATTTGCTGAAGCAATTCATCTTGCAGAATGGTGGTCATTATCCTATGGCCTAATTTTTTTACATTTCTGATTTTATTTTTCACTGGGAAGAAAAATGAGCCTTGCCCTTTCCTTGTCAAGCTGTTATTAAAAAATCCCTTTTATAATAGCACCACCGTCCTAGCATGAAGCCACCCCCATCCCATCTCATGGCCTTTCAGACAGCAAGTGAGCACAGACCCTCTGGCAGGGCAATGTGCTGTGTGGCCCCTTCCTGGGCCCCTCACCCCCATTTATTGCAAGTCCCATGTCTTGCTCATACATATCCACCGTCACAAACCACTAATAGCCACCATTGGCGTGATTCTTAGAAAATCACTTTCCTCTTAAGCTCCATTTTCATTCCTTTGTATTTATATTTTAAGTCTAGAGTGAATAGGGTAAGAAGTGACTGCAAACCCCAGGATGGACAATTCACACGTGTCTAAAAGTCACAGAGAGCCTGGAAGGAGGTACCAGCTCTCTGACAGTGCTAGCCACCTTCCCAAGCCCTAACAGTCAGGCTTGGCCTCCCATCCTCACTGGAAGTGAATAGTGAGATATAGAAAATGGGTATTTGCTCAATGCAGACCCAATGGGAAGAGGAATGGAGAGGTTCAGTGACATCCCTTAGCCCGAGTTGCAGAGCTAATATGAGATTGAAAGAATAAAAAATACAGCCAAAAAGTCAGAAGTTTAGAAATGCTATCTCACCCCTAAGAAGCCCTAAATACCTCAAATTTCAGACCCTGCTCTCTACCTGTAAGTAGGTAAAAGGTCACATTTCTTGAGCCTGCTCTCCCAGAAACTAGATAAAAGGGCTTAAAGATAAGGCCCTTAGATATGCGATTCCCGACCTAGTAAAGATATCAGAAAGATTCTCCCAGGAACTAGCTGACCATAAAGTTAGATTACAATCTTAAAAACAATCTTGAGAGACAGGAAGCTTCTCCTTGTGATTTTTCACTGGTATTCTTCACATTTTCCAATGACGCCATCCCTGCCCCCTTGGGTTGTGGCTTCTTCCTTTAAATATCCCTTCTCCCAGCTACCGGGGGTCGAACTCCTGTGCCCCTGCGTGGGATACGAGTCTCAACCCCAGTGCACTGGTTCCTATCGATAAACCTCGCGTGATTACAGCAAGGACGGTCTTGTGTGAGTTCTTAGGGGGTCGCATCATCCCGAGATTTGAGTGAGGGTCTCCCCACTCTGGGGGTCTTTCATTATTTGGGTTTAAATGGAGGACAGGTGATATTATTCAAAATCCTTGTCCATATACCACCCCACCTGGCTCAGCTCCAATCTCTCTTACAAGGTGATCTGACACATTGTCAGAACCATATGGAGTCTATCTGAGTGACAGGTAGCCCCTCTGGCTGACAGCAGGACCTCAGCCTATGAGATTGTTTCTTGGGCTCCATTGTCTCTGTAGTCTGACAGCCAGAGGGAAGGGCATGCTTGTCTCTATGGAATTCCTCCTTCTCCTCTGGGTGGTTACCTCCCAGGGATGGCATGATCTGTTGATATCATAATTCACTGCCTAGAAAGACTCACAGACTTGAAAATTGCAGACTACTTGACTAATGTGGAATCAAGCAGCCAAATACACTTTGCCAGAGTAGAGCTGAGACTGCTGGGTGAAGGGTTTTCAGGCCACCCTGCACTACCTTGAGCCCACATTTCCCTTGGGCTAGTGCTAAGAGACAGCTTTGCTGTGGCATGTCAGGTAATGTCCCGCCCTGTTCAAAAGGACAAGAGTCCCTCCCAAGGCACGTGACCCCCAGCAATAGAAAGGGTACAACTTGCTGAGCTGACTCCTCTCTCCAAGAGAAGATCTTGGAAGTCTTACATTTTGAGTAAAATATTTGACACACGCTAGTAGAGGCCTGTGTGGGCTTCAAGTCACTGGCTCACTGTGATCCACTGGTCTCTGCATAGGAATACCAAAAGGAATACCATAGGACATGAAGGTTATCCTAGGCTCTCATTTCCCCCACTGTTAATACGTAGGTTCCCAGAGCTGAGCTCATGGAAGATACATTTTGCCATCATCATCACCATCACTATCATCACCATCATCATCATTATCACCACCATCACCATCATCACCATCATCATCATCACCATCATCATCATCACCACCATCACCATCATCATCTTCTCCACCACCACCATCACCACACACACACACACACACACACACACACACACACACACACACATACACACACACACTGTTCTGAGTGTCCTGGGCATGAAAGGGTCACAAGGAGGAGACAGGTAATATAGTTTAAGGTCAAAGTGGGTAACATTGAATTAGAGCAGGAGTCAGAGGCATAGTAAGATTGTTTACTTTGTTTCCTTTGTTTAAGGATAAGTTAAATTTAAATGAGCTGAATACACAGTAGGGGAACAGATTGAATACATAGTTTTAAGTACCTCTAAGCATATTCTTAACTTAGTCCCAAGGTCTGGCAAAAGTGCAGTTTCTGAAGGAGAGAAGTATTTCCGGGTGTGGGTTGAGGGGAGCCATTGCTTAAAGGAAGTGGGGTGTTAAGAGCAGGTCTTCCGGCTGTATCACTTCACAAACTCCCTGTCTACTCTCAACTTCCTGAGCACAACGCAGCCATGACTGCCCCTCTATGATAAACTGTCTGACCTCAGACTGTAAGCCAAAATAAACCCCTTCTCCCTGAAGATGCTTCTTGTCAGGTATTTGATCACAGCAAATATGAAGAATAACAAATAGAGGGGAGTTTGTCTAAAGTGGGGTCTGCACACTGAGTACCACAGGTTGGGTTACATTGGCTATGCGGCACAGCAGCTCAGGAGGGAGGAGGAGGAGGGGGAGGAGGAGGAGGAGAGGAGGAGGAGGAGGGAGAGGAGAGGAGGACGAGGGGAGGAGGAGGAGGAGGGGGAGGAGGAGGAGGAGGGAGAGGAGGAGGAGGGAGAGGAGGATGAGTAGGAGGAGGAGGAGAAAGCAGATGTAGCATCCAGACTGAGCCACCCAGGGAAGTCTACTCCTCCCTCCCAGCCTCACGAGCTGCAGCAGGCTGTGCCCCAACTGAAGAAGGACAGGAACACTCTATAGTGAACACTGCCAATTTTCTACCCTTGTGGGACAGAACCAAAAAGCTATTAGTAGGGAGACACTAACTCTGATGGCATTTCCCTCACACACCACAGTTATCTTAGACGCTCTGAACCTCTGGACCTCTTGCTCTTTAGCTGTCAGTTAATTACTTTGTTTCCAGTCTCTTAGCAAAACAGTAAAATCAGAAGAGGAAAAGACACTTAGGTGTGTGTGAGGGGGCGGGAAGAGAGTTTTGCAAGGCTAAGTTTTAGTTCCTAATTTAGTGAGACACTTGCAAGGAGGGAATGGTACTGGGAGATAAGGGGTTTTTTGCAGGTCACTGGTATTTGGCTTCCTTCCCTCCTGGTGACCCCCAGGCAAGCTTTATCTTGTGCATCCAGAGGAGTCTTTCAGCATGGGCCTCTGTGGGAATCAGCTCCCTAAGTGTGCCCTGACTTCTGCATTGGCTGTAGGTGAGGAAGGGATGAGTACAGGGAAGCTAGAGCAAGGCGGTCCCACCTTTATTAAACAGCTACAGCTGGGAGTCTCCTCCTAGAGGCCCAAGGAATGCATGATGCTTGTTCCTTGCAGAGAGAATAAATACCTTGGTTCCCCCCCCCCCCGCTCTGATGCCCCCTTCCCTGCCACACACCAGCTGGAAAAAGTTTGGGCACTGCCACATGACCGGGTGACACAGTGACAAGCTCTTGGAAAGAGCTGGAGACAATTCTGGCTCATTCCGGCCTTGTCTTTCCAAGCGGAATCCAAATCTCAGCCCTGACTTTTCAACTGAATTCTTAAATTAAGATATAATTACATCATCAGTTCCCCCCATCTCTTTTCTTCACCTCAACCCCCTCCATGTACTAAATGCTGATTTATCTGAAACGTCAGGATTGGAAGTCCTGCCGCTGAGACCAAAGCTTTCTCTCTAAATGGAGAGAAGGCAGTAATTCTGAATCGAAGTTCCTGTGACTATGTAGATCTTCACTGCCTTACACTTAAAAATCCAACCCATCACAAGGGTGATATTACAGCAATAGCTATGTATTCGGTGGGGCACTTTGAGTAGCTGTCCACCCCAGACTTGATGGCGAGATACTTATCTGACCATGGTATCAGTTCTGACGAAGTGTGTGAGCAGACAACACAGGCACTCCAAGCAAGCGGGTGCTCAGAGTCAGGAGGGATGCTTGTGTGTGCTGGGAGCCGTTTCTCCAGTGGGTGTGCCTGTGCATGTGTAGCCAGCAAAGTCTCTTGCTTTCGTGGTAGTATTACTACACCTCAGTTCCTGTGACTAGACTGATTTATTTTCTGCACCCTGCAATACTTTTCTTTAAAATGGAACCAGCCGGGGATGTAGTTCGGTTGGTAGAATCCTTGCACAGAGCTGTAGGCCCATGATCAGGGCACTGGAGCCGGGCTTAGCCTACACCTTTAATCTAAGCACTCAGGAAGGAGTAATATGAAGATCTCTGTAAGTTCCAGGCCAGCTAAGCTACACCGTGAGACTGTGTCTAAAATAAAACAAAGCAAAACCTAAGTGTTGTGGCACAAGCCTACAAGTCCAGCACCCAGGAGGTAGAGGCAGGAGGATCACAAGTGCAGGGTCATCCTCTGCTACATAATTAGCCCAAGGTCAGCCTGGGACATGACGTATGAGACTACATTTTTAAGGAAAGGGGGATAGAGAAAAATATTTAATTTAAATAATCTGATTAATTAAAATACTCGTTGTTTGATAGTTTCTTTGTTTGCGGTACTAGGGATTATACACCGGGCCTGGAGCACGTAAGGCAAACTCTTCACATCCCAGCCTTCTTTTCCTTTTCTGTTTCTGTACAGGGCCTCACTAATTTGCCCAGGCTAGTCTTGAACTTACACCCATCCCTGCCTCAGCCTCCTGAGTAACTGGAATTAAGACTGTGCTCTTACATTCCATAATCTAAGCCATCCCCAGACAGGTGGATTTTCTAGCCACTGGCCACACAAGGGTTCTGGGCACACCTAGTCAAGCCAGTCCAGGCCACAGTGTGCTGTGAATATGAATTGTAGGCTGGGCGTCACAAGCTTAGTAAATCTCAGTCAGCAACAACCTCCAAATCAAGGCGTGTTAACGATGTACTTTGAATATATTTGGTGAAGTCAGCATTATAATTAGGCTCGCCCATTTCTTTTCCTTCTTTTAATGCAGCCACTAGAACATTTAAAATTGCTGCTATTTTGGCTGCATAGCGTTAGTCTAGACTGTGTCCCTTTATAAAAAAGAAAGATGAACGCAGTACAAAATCGTACCACCTTCTGGCCTACTCCAAGTCAGTTTTGGTAGTAAAGCTTCCTAGCATCCTAGCATAAGGTCTGAAGCGAGACTCTGCCCCAGTGCCCTTCTCTGGACCCTAATGAGCTACTGGCAGGTGTTCCACCCTGCCCAGCCACCTGCAGCCACACAGTATGGTATTGCATTTACCCTGCCCTAAGCGACCAAATGGTTTTATTCCATCTCAGTGGTCCTGTAGACCTGGCCGTGCTACGGAGTCCCATAGCCAGCTTGCAAGCCCCATCTCCTGGCCTGATGTTCCTTCCAGCCCCAGCCCCTCACTCCAGCGGTGCCACGCCTCCCTGCTCTCCCCACACAGTCAAAATTTAATCATAATAAGAAATGCTGCCCTTCCTGAGATGGCCCCTACTCGCACCACTCCTAGCGATTGATTGGGTACTATCTGAGGGCAGCAATACTGGGTTCTACAAACTCAGGGCAGTCTCTGTTCACCACCTCGCCCTTGTACTCACACTCCATATTCCCAAGAATCTCACATCATCAGATAAGGTGGATGTGGCTAGCTGAGCAGGGACTCCATGACATCAGAGCATCGAGGAGGGGATTCACACACCAAACATGGCTGAACAAAACCTATGGGAAGAGGGCTTTGGGGTGAAGGAGGACTGGGGGGAAGGGTTTCCTAGAGGAATGGGCAGTACTGTATATCATCCTCCTCCGTAGAGCCTCGGGACATCTGGCACACAGAACACACCAGGGACTTGAGGATGGCTGAGCTACAGTGGGGCCTCTCTCCTGCCACATGCCCTTGCCTTTCCCAAGGTCATAAAACTCGGATCCCGGTGTAGAACTTCCGGGATGAGAGGAAGCTGAATATCTACTCTACTCACAAGCTCCGGGCAGAGGCTGCACTCAGGGCTGGGGACCACACTCAGGCTGCAGGGAGTGCCAATGTCATGTCCTTCAGGTTTGCCTCGGATTGATGCCTCACGGAGGCCATCAGACAGTGGCTGCTCTGGGTTTCTGAGGCTCCCCCTTCCCCTTCGCTGGAAGGGGTCCTCAGCTGGTGTCTCGTTCCTCCCTTAAGAAGATCAAGGACACAGCAGGATCTCCTTCAGACAGCCTTCTCATCAGCAGACATTTGTCCCGGGATTTTGTCTTCTTTCTTTACAAGCCAAGGTCCTTTAAGGGTGTCTAGATTTCTGTGCCCTTGACTTTCTCTCTGGGTCCTCCCACCCCACACATCCTTCATGCACTCATCCTTCCCTTTTTGTGTTAGCAAATCATTTCCGGTTCCCGTGATGTGAACCTTCTCCACCCACCATGCCCATGAGCTTAGCCTGAGTCTGGCTCATCATTGTGTCTCTGGACCAAAGCTGCCCCTGACCAAAGGGCTTAGCCCAGTATCCAGAGCTTACCCCTCCCTTCTGATCTCTAGGCATCAGTGCTGTCTTCCTGCCTCTCAGTTCCAGGAATATTCAGCCTGTGGCCCAGGGCAGCTATGAGTACAACCCAAGACAGTTCATAAACTTACTTAAAAGCATTATGAGGTGTGAGTGACGAGGAGGTTGCATAGTTATCAAACATGAACATTGTAGAGAACAGTGTCACGTCACTATCATGTCAAAAACTTGGTTGCATGAGGGGATTCTTCTAGTTCCTCCTACCTGTTCACCCTGCACAGACTGTGAGGTGTGACGTGCCCACGCCATGGCCCAGCTAATGGAGACGTGAAGTTGGCAGCATGAGGCTTGAAAAAAGGTGGAGGGCAAAAAAGCCAATGCCATGTGCCCTCTCCTGGGACCTTCCATGCTCCCTGACTCCCCTCTCCTTCCTGTGAATACTACAGTCTTGCACACAGAACTACCCAGCCAGGCCCACGATCGAGTTCTACCCACAATGCACAGCTGTTCCCCAACTCACCCATTCTTCATGAAAACTGCCTCTCCACACCAGTTGCAAGGTTCTGATTCTGAGAATCCATAACTAACTAGGATTCCCATTCCTGGGGAGATGAAAACTAGTAAGATGATGATGATGATGAAGATGATGATGATGATGATGATGGCAAGGAGGAGGAGGGGGAGGGGAAGAAGGAGGAGGGGGAGGGGGAGAAGGGGGAGGGGGAGGAGAAGGAGAAGAAGAAGGAGGAGGAGGAGGGTGAAAATTGTTTGGTGTGGACAAGTTTGTCAGCAATCATATGTATAAGAAGGAGATGACGCTGATGGGAAACAATATAAAGAGCAGAACTCTTGCCTTCAGTGGGTGAGGCCCTCCCTGGGTTCTGTCGCCAGCAGTAGGGAGAGACAGCAAGAGAGAATGCATACTTGAAAGACACTGATTGCCTTGCTCAGGACAAGTAGCAAGAGGCTAGGATGGGTGTCCCACCCCCAGGTCTACCTGTGCGACTGTGCAATACCCACTCAAGGTTTAATGTGTATCTTTTTCCCTCAAGATGGGGTTTTTCACTTTATTACCTAGACCATCCTTAAACTCATAATCCTCTTACCTCAGCCTCTGGGATTACAGGAGTACATCAGAAAGGCCAGTTTAATATGCACTCTGGGTTGATTTTTGGCTTATTGATGAAGTAGAAAAGAAAACCGTCTACAACATGCTTGCGGGGTGCCTCCAGCATGATTGGACCCTTTCCGAAACTGATCCTACCCGCAGATTGCCAAGGGCTGGGCCCAGGTGTTCTGGAAGAGGAGACATTTACCTCCCCTACTGTGCTACAGAGCATAAGGATGCCCACAGGCATATGGGACAAATTTGGCTCAAATTGCCATATGGCTTGGATTTCACATTTTTACTGGCGTGGCGTAATCATTTTTACAGAGTCTAGTGCCTTGCTACAGATTGTAAATGATAAGGTCAGGAGGATTAGAGACCAGTTAAAAATTATAGAAGACATATGTTGCTCGTTCTACTAATGAATGGCCACATTCAAACACGCTCCCTAATTAATGGCAATATTTGAAAGTGGTGTTGGATCTGATAACTCCTCGACCAGTGCTCCGTTTCTGGAGGACTCCAACTGCTCCAGAAGGTCTGGGACATGCTGGTTTGAAAGCAGAGCTGGGCAGACCTTCCAAGACAGTAAGCAGACTTCTCAGTTAGAGGCGAAAATTTACCCACCAAGAAGTTTGTTTCAAGGAACACGGACGAGGGTGTGAATCTCGGCGTGAAATCATTACGAGAGTCTCAGCTCGCGACTGAATCCTACTTTAGCCTTTGGAAACAAGGGAGCCATTATAAGATGGAGGCCGTCACTGCGGGAACTGTTCTTTAAAACGCTGTCAGCTAAGACAAATAGGAGGGGAATCGGGGAGGTGAGCAAGACCCGGAATCACTGTCACAAACTGTGCGCCTGCCCCCTCCCCCACTTCCTGTGGACCTGGGAATCCACTCTGCCAAGTTAAGGCCCAGGACACTGCATGGGGGTGGAGCCTAGAACTCCCCTATTCCTATCACTGGCACTCGGCCCTCCGCTGTGCTGGCTGTCAGTGTTAGAATCAACCAAGCAGACAACAATCAGAGCAAAGAAAGGCTCTAAGCAGGAGGCATTGAAAATGGACAGAGAGGACAGCCACAAGCCATCGGGACCCTTGTTCAGCTACAGAGACGAGGCTTAGAAGTTGTTCAGAGTTCTTTCCCATTGCCAGGAATGTGTCCCTCTGGTTATACAAGTGCTGGCACTTGTTTGAGATTCTTTTCAATGCAGCTCGAAAGGCAAGGTGGTTGGTCACAGCACGTCAGGGAGGGGGCAGGAAGTGGCCTTTCCTGAGACTCACTGCGCGGTTCACAAACGCTCCCCTCAGGTAGTTGCACACACCCTTTAACCCAGCTGCATTACTTCCGGAAACTCATCCTACAGATTTCCTTTTTTCCTGTACAAAATCGGCTACGGAAACAAGGTTCCCCGCAGCTTTCTTTCTAATGTGGAGACAGGGAAAGGGTGTGAGGTATATGTGCCACTGGAATCTTGCCCAGCTGTTTAGATCCAGGGAGACTGGAGCTAAACTCAATACCTGTACAAGGCCTTAAGTGAAAGACCAAGGTGTTACCCACAATATATATTAGGACCTTTTGTAAACCATGTGGTTTTAAAATAGCATTTACGTGTACTTCAGCGTATAAGGCATTTCTAGAACAACATGCACGAAAGCAGATGAGCTTTCTCTGAGAAGCTCTGTAGCTGACCAAGAAAAAACAGAGATCATCTCCGTGGTGCCTCTTGAATTTGTGCTGATGAGCCTGTGTGATCCATTCTACAAGTACATAAACGATTTTTTATTTTGTGTATATGGCTACCCTGCTTGCGTGAATGACTATGCACCCAAATCTATGTAGTGCCCATAAAGTCCGGAAGTGGGTGTTGGATCTATTCAAACTGGAGCGATCTATTCAGACTGTTGTGAGCCACTCTAGGGGCTAAGAATCAATCCGTGGTGCCCTGCAAGAGTCAGTGGTGCTCTTAGCCATTGAACCATCCTCCGATCCACGTGGACTCTTCGTAAATACGTTCTTCGAGCTGTCTGGCCTCGGCGGAAGAAAATGTTCCTAGCCCTGCAGAGACTTGATGTGGGGGGGAGGGGGCAATGCTCACTGGGGCTTCTACTCTCTCAGAGGAGAAGGGGAAGGGGATAGAAGGAGGGACTATGGAAGGGAGAGACCGGGGGTGGGGCAGCAATCCGAATGTAAAGCCGAATGAATGTAATAATATAAAAGGAGAAAAAAAATCTATGACTATGCAAATTATATGCCAATAAAACCATCAAAGTAAAGAAAAAATAAATAAACCGGCAATAAACATTTTGTTAAGGGAGAAAAATTATTCTGAGTAGGAATCAAATCGTAAAATCTTCGTGTCTACTAATGAATCACACGGTTTGATTCTCAGCAATACCCCTTCCACACCCTGGAGCTAGCTAGGGTCCAGTGCAGGGCCCAAGTCCAGAGACTCACTTAGGAAGGGCATTTGTTTTGGTTGCTAGGTGCCCCTCGGTCTAAGCAAGATTTCTTTCCCCTGGTGGCATCTGAGTGGACCCAGTATGTTGGTTGTGATGCCCTCATTCTAAACTGGATGTGAAGTTTTCTGCTCACACATACAAAACGTGTACAAATGATGTCTATGCACCTGAAGCTCGGGATGCATTAATGAGGCGAAAGAAAAGGGAACTTTCTGATGATCAGAGTCCCTTTGAGAGAGCCCATGGATGGACATTAAAGCAAGGGCATGTTCAAGGTCATGAACCTAAAACCGACATGACTCTGGGGTGGCACAGAGGCAGTCGTTCTGCAGAAAACCAGGTAGAGGTGTTTTGCCTGCCCTCTGGGATCATTAGTGTAGAGTTTGGGAAGCATGAAGAAACGTGGTCCCTGAGCCCTTGAGATTCGCCCACTCAACCCAGCCCTCTTGAGACCTTTACCCAGCCATTTGGGAAGACCACTTTGTAAAGGGTTGTCTTGGTCTGTTTGCACTCGGAGCTGGTACCACCTCCATTTGCCTCCTACCATGAGACTGTGGTTTTAATACGTTATGTTCTTGAAATGATGTCCCTTTCGTCTTTTCCAACCCGCGGCTTATCGTGCTACTGCCCAGCACCGTTTCCACTCAGCCACACTGTCTTGTCAGGACAAGTTGTGCATAGATCAGCACCTGGTCCCCCTCCACCAGGAGCGTCACCCTTCCAGTGTGCCGGTTTCCCACGCTGGTCTGAAACAACGTATCTCTGCTGCCACCTACAGGACAGTCACCGAAGGTAGCGTCCCGATTCTTCCGTCCCCAAGGAAGTAAAAAACCCACGCATGCTTGCTTTGTGCCTTTGATGTTTCCTCAGACCACAAAGAAGGGTCCTGTGGTGGCATTTGATTCCCTCCTAGTCTTTTAAGATAGAACTTCAGATCTCCAGAAGAAAAATAGGCGGCACATAACAGAACGCTTTTAATACAGATACAATTGTGACGGGAAACGGGCACAAAGAGATTTGGGGTTTCATGTAGAGATCATTCATCAACATTAAGAATCAAAATCTGATTTTAAGGGTCACTGCTTGTAGGTTCCAACCAGCTCTGACCCGTATTGATCAGCAGCCCCTCGCCTGTCCCAATTGCATCAGAAGCTATTCATTGGGTTCACCGCCACGCTTCGGAAGAGAGACTGCGCATCTCCAGGACGTCCATTATGGGCATATGAGAAACAAGACTTAAACAGCAATCATACAATAGCTCCACACTACCATACTGACAGACTAACACCATGGGCCATTTTCCCAACTCCACGGTGCTAATGGTCTGAGGGGTTGATGGCCTTTTTGTATATACACACAGGGGTTGACACCCCTTTGTATATACACACAAGTAGTGCCAGCATCCCTTTCTCTAAGCAGACTCATAACTGTAGCAAAGACTTGACATTGCCAAGGTGGTCCTAGACTTTCACATGACATCTGTATCATCAGTAGACTGGGACGTATGTTAGGGAGCAAGGTGCTTAGCGCCCCTGTACGTTCTAAACATTTTTATTACCTGGGAAGCATCACAGCCTGTAAGAAACTATTTCTTGGTGTATTTACTGTGTGCCGGAAACTGTATGAAGCGTTTATTCTCTTTTTACCTTCTTTGAATAGATGCAGACATGCAGATCGGAGAGATGTCTCCATGTTAAACCTGAACATCGAGAGGAGAAAGACCAATCCACGGTCGTCCAATTAAAGCAAAATATTGGAGTGCACCTAGGGCTGGCCAGTCAGGCTGCCTCTCCCTAAGCTGGGATTTTAGACAGCAGCCCCTGCCAGCCTCTTGAGGTCCCTCTTATAGGAGAGATAAGCTGTTTTCAGGGTGAGAGAGTGGGCTGTTAGGCAGTGTCAGAAAGATACGGCGAAAGGGAAGGAACCGGGTAAGGATATTATAAACAGGGTTGCAAGTTTAGTGTGGGTTGAAAAACATGGTTTGCAGTTTACATCAGGTCTAAGAACAGGAAGTTGTTCTTAACTACACATAGAAAGCTTAGCTTACAAGGACTTTACACAGGACAAATGGGAACTTGTTCATTAACTGCAAACAGAAACCTTAAACTACACTGTATATTGTTCTTTTAGTTTAGTTCTATGAAGCCATAGATTAAATATATATATCTTTATCTTGTGAACATTTTTGAGACAAGTCTCATATAGTCCAAACTGACTTTGAAGTCAACACGTAAACAAGGGTGACTTTGGTATCCCTGCCTCTACTTACGGAGAACTGATATAAGCACATGCCACCACCCCAGCTTATGAGGTGCTGGCATACAGTCCAGGGCTCCCTGCATCCCAGGCAAACATTCTACCGACTGACCTACATCCCCAACTACAGCTTGGTTTGGTTTAGTTAACAGGGTCTCACCATGGTGTAACCAAGAACTCACTGTCTAAACCAGGATGGCCTGAAACTCATAAAGATCCACCTACCTCTGCCTCCTGAGGGCTGGGATTAAAGGCGTGCACGACAACACCAAGCTACATTTCCAAATGTAAATATTTTCCAGACTATTTTGTGAATTGGAGCATGCTGTTCTGTCACATGATTTTAAACGCAGCCATGCATCCTGTCATGATGGGGACATGTCCCGTGAGTATGCCATAAGGTGATTTTGTCATTGTGGAAAAATCATGGGTTGTAGTTATAAACCAGGGGGTGCAGCCTCTGGCAAACCTAAGAGGTAGGGTTCAGCCCGTTGTGCCTGGCTTCGTGTTTGCACAGCAAGCTACTGTGTTGAAGACTGTAGGCACATGTCACAAAGTGGCAAGCATTTGTCTATCTAAATGTATGTCGACATACAAAGATCCAGTAAGAACACGGTGAGCGATTTTAAAACCTCATTTCTACCTAGGGCACTGACACAGAATAGAGCTTAGACATGAAGTTGGCTCCGGGTTACAGGGAACGGCTGTGACAGGACAGCATTGCGAACCTCTGCAGACTTCAAACACGCTGTGTGTTTAAGTAGGCTAAATGCACACACACACACACACATGCACACACACACATGCACACACACATGCACACACGCAGACACACATGCAGACACACATGTACACACACTCATACACGCACACACACATACACACATGCACACACACATGCACACACATGCACACACACATGTACACACACATGCACACACATGCACACACACATACACGCATACACATGCACACACATATACACACATGCATGCAGACACACATGTACACACACATGCACATATACACTGCATACACATTGTTCTTTTTCAACATTAAATCAACCTTAGCTTAATATAACATACCTTATGTATTTTTAAACATAAGCATACTATATAAAACATTTTCTTTATATCTTTATTCTATAAGCTTTTTTAACATTATTTTTAAACTTTTTGAATTAAAACTGTAGGACCTAAACACACCCTTTGGCCTTTGCCTCCCCCACCCCCAGTATGAAGGTCATCAATGTCAGTGTCTTATGGTATTGCATCTTGCCTCACCCCACAAGCTCTCCAGGGATGGTGGCATGGCGCTGTCCCCTCCAGTGGAGGCCGACCTTCCTTCTGTATCTTTTCCTGACAGGCGTTACTTTTTACAGACTGAATTCATGTTGCTTTGCTCAGCCTGATTACTCTTGTTCAGCAAAGAATTTTCTTGTGAGCACAGAACATCATCTTCTCTATCAGTAACAGCTCATTACTGTTGGGGTGCTTCCGATAAACTCGCTGTCAGTTTTCTGGCTGCTTCTTCTGTTCTATCTCCTGCAGTCTCTCCCCCCCTACACCTCCCCACTTCTTCAGTGATGTGTGCCCTAGTGCTGGGATCTCTGAGGCCCACCATTGACTCAAGCATAACTGTGTTGCATGTAATCACACTCAGTGTGCTAACTGTGAGGGAAAATGGAATTCTGTGCTAACAAAAGCTGAGCTCTTACTAAGTAGAAGAGGATGAATTTATTAGATTTGGGCTTTATTAAATAATGTGAGGGTTTTTTTCACCTCTTCTCAGGCACCCAGGATAAGTTTATCACCTCAGTTAAGAGGAAGTTAGACACCGTCTCCTAGACTTGAATGTGTACTAGAGGTAACATTGACTCTTATATCCGGGTTATGCTACTCCATTCCCCGATTACTTGGTTCGTAGCACTGGATCTTCACATTCACTTACTCATTGTCAAATCAGAGGAAGCAATCACACGATTGAGAGCAGTGACCTTCGCCTGCACCAGATCCCCTGGAACTGGAGTTACAGACAATTGTGAGCTGTCACGCAGGCGCTAGGAACTGAACCAGGGTCTTCTGCAAGAGCAACAAGTTCTCTTAATTGACAAGGCATCTCTCCTGTGCTAGATTTTTTTTTAATGAAAATGTACTTTTGTAAAGAATACAGAAGGTTTAGATTGTTGTGGCTTTATGGTCATCTTTTTACAAAAGACAGGGAATAAGATGACTTGGAATTTTTCTGAGACAGTTATGTCAACCAGGACTCCAGCAGAGAGGCAGAGCTACCAGGATGATTACACACACACACACACACACACACACACACACACACACACACACACACGCACGCGCTCGCGCGCACGCGCAGGAGAAAGAGACAGAGACAGAGAGACAGAGAGACACAGAGACAGAGACAGAGAGACACAGAGACACAGAGACAGAGCGAGACAGAGAGACAGAGACAGAGACAACACCTAAATAAACGCACAAACGTGTGAATTATGATTATAGTCACACACATGTGTTGGTTCTACCTATGCATACATGAACACATATACAGCTATAAAGACACATATTACTTATTATATCAAGAGATTTATTGCAGAATTGGCTTACCAGGGTCTGTGCTCTAGATAAGCCTGCCTCAAGTCCACAAACAGGCCTTGCCTTGGAAAGGGCAGGTTGAAACTGATGGGCACAGCCTGACCCTGAAGCCCATGTAGCAGATTGAATCCATCCACCCAGATCGCCTAGGGAAATCTCACCAAAAAACCAGCGTTCTGTCTGTAAAATGTCTCCAGAGTAATCTCTCTGTCAGAGTGTGATAGGTTTGTGGGGATGGTGGCCTAGCCAAGTTTATGAATGAAGCTGCCATCTCGGGTGTTCATATGGCCATGTGTTTGACCCTTCTAATGAAGCCAACAGTGGAGCAGGGTACAGAGAGCCAGAAGGATAAATATGGACTGCTTCTGTAAATCAATCTGTTTGTTTGTTTGTTTGATTGTTTGTTTGTGCCAGGGTTTCTCCTGGTGACCCTGGCTGTCCTGAAAGTCAATCTGTAGACCAGGATGGCCTTGAACTCAGAGATCTGCCTTCCTCTGCCTCCCTCCCAAGTGCTAGGACTAAGGGTATGTGCTACAGTCACTGGCATTATTTGGTCTGTTTTTTGTTGTTCTGTCTTTTTTTTTTTTTTCTGTAGCTGAGGACCAGGGCCTTGCACTTGCTAGGCAAGCGCTCTACCACCCAACCCTATACTTGTGTAACTTTTGAAAGGCATATAAATCAGGCGGGATTGCACATACCCCTAATCATGCTATGCTTGAGTTCATGGGAAGCTTAAACAGAGCCAGCCTGGGCTACGTAGTATGACTCCAAGCCCAGGCTGTACTAAACGATGAGACCTTGCCTTGGAAAAACTCATGCATTTCAATTTTTAAAGAGAGCAAAACAAAATGCTTTAGAAGTCGTTGGTGATTGTGAGATCCCTCTCAAGAGAAAGCGATGCAGGGAAGGCAAGCTGTATAAATGGACCATAGCTGTTTCCCTCTGTTCAGCTACTCCAGAGGTTTGGAAGGGCAGTGTACGTGTCTGGGGAGCCTTGGTTGCTATGAGGTTGTAATCAATGCTTAGGAGATATCTGTGTAGAATAGCAGCCTTCTGTGAGAGAAACCCCGTAAACCCCTGTGGGAGACAAACTGACCAGCAGTGAGTGTAGAACTATGGTGAGGAGGGGGCAGGGGAAGGGTCTGTCTGTCTTCTCCCAAAGAAGCTTTCCCTCCTGACACAATTTCAGCACCAGGAGAGTTTCTGCACTGCCCACAAAATCATCCCAAGGAATTTTGTTGCTGGGTGAGACTGAGGCCAGAGGAAGGTTTAATCCCAAGTTTGACCTACTTAGTGAGACCAAATCCAGTTTCTGGAAATGAGTGTATAGAAGGATGGCATCTTCTTAAATAGGAAATAATTAAAATAAGTTGGTTTCAGTGGAAGATGTTCATAAAAGCATTGAGATAGTCATGGTTATTGTTAGTGCTGGAAAGACTGGGAGGGGGGAGTTCCAGGGATTTAAAAAAATCTGTAGGCCTTGTAATTCTTTTTCAAAAATGAAGTTCTTTTTAGACATTTAAGAATAAAATATTGGCCTAGGAAGCGCAAGGCCCTGGGTTCGGTCCCCAGCTCTGAAAAAAAGAACCAAAAAAAAAAAAAAAAAAGAATAAAATATTGGTGCTGGAGAGATGGCTCAGTGGTTAAGAGCACTGACTGCCCTTCCCAGAGGTCCTAACTTCAAATCCCAGCAACCACATGGTGGCTCACAACCATCTGTAATGGGATCCGGTGCCCTCTTCTGGTATGTCTGAAGACAGCCACAGGGTACTCATATACATAAAATAAATAAATCTTAAAAAAGAATATTCCCCACTGTTAACAAACGAGAGCGAGAGCAAGAGCGAGAGCGAGAGAGAGAGAGAGAGAGAGAGAGAGAGAACGAGAGACCCACTACCACCAAGTTGTGTGTCTCTGAGCATCTGCAAGGTTTTCAGAGACGAGAAGAGACAAGGAGCATTTGTATACAAACTCCTATCACTGCATGGGGCAACCTGGAGGTTGGGGGTAGCGGCAACTAGGGGGTCTGTGGTTTCAGGGGAATGACGTCGAGTTATTAATTCATAGAAGCTTCCAAATGTCAATGGTCACTGTGTTTTACTCAAAACTTTAAACCAGTCCAGTTGAGCCCTGTGAGTTTCCGTGACACCCTAGGATGCCTTCGGGCGTCATTTAGAAACCAAAACCCTCCTCATTCGAACAAGGCCCTTGTTGAGTGTTCAGAGTAATGTGATTACAAATCCCCCAAAACACTTTCAAGATCAAACTAGACCCTCCTAGACCAGTGATCCTCAACCTTCCTAAAGTTGCCACCCTTTGATGTAGCTTCTCATGTGGTGGACCTCCCCACCCCTACCAGCTGTAAAATTAGTTTTGTTGCTACTTCATAAAGGTAATTTTGCTACTGTTATGAATCGCCAAGTAAATATCTGGGGTTTTCTGATGAGGGTCATTTGACCCCTACCCCACAGGTCTCTGTTCTAGAATGGTTATTCCAGATGAGAATCACTGCTCTAGATGGGTACTCAGCTTACGTAGAGCAGATTCAAGTCGTTAACTGGAGAGAGTTCTGTGGGATACGGCTGCTCGGAATAGAAGCCAATTACCACACAAATTAATGTCACTACCAGTATTCACCCAGATTTGTATCCTCTCCCAACACCACTCTCGGCAGCTTTTGTTTATGTGTGTTGTCTTGGTTTTTCTTTTCTCTCTCTCTCTCTCTCTTTTTTCTTTTCTTCTTTTTTTCTTTATGGTCCTTTTTCCCACAGTACCGGTGAATTTAATGTCTTTGCTGCATCAGGAGAAGCCTATTTATTCTGACAAACTGATCAACCTCCAGGGTGTTCCTGCACCATGAAACGGATTTTATATCTCATCCCCTGGCTAATAAGACGTGAAGTGCTTTCACTGTCACACCAAGAGATCAGACAAGCTTCCCTCGAAGTGGTGGGGAGTCAGGGCCAGGTCTCTATGACTGAGCTGACTGAGCACGCCAAAGCAGAAGGGTGGGGTGGGGGCCAACAAGGAGATTCCTGGTCTCACGAGAGGGTTTGGGGGCAGCACTAATTCACTGTATCCAGTGGGGATGCATAAGCGTAGGGCCTGGCAGTGCTGGCGATTTGCACGGGGACCCGTGCAACTTTCCCACCAACTTAGTCTTCTATGTGACGTTACATCACTCTCTGGGTCAGCCTTTCTGCTGAGAGAAGTACAAAGTGAGCAGCCTGGACCCCAAACCTAACACCTTCAACATCTGAACTCCTGAGCACTGCCCTAATGGTACTGGAGAAGGTTCTATTCTACTACATCCTTCCTCCTGCAATGGGGCACAGTCAAAGTGCAAACCTGGGGCCGGAGAGATGGCTCAATGGTTAAGGCTGCTCTTCCAGAAGACCTGGATTCAATTTCCAGCAACCACATAGCACCTCACAACTGCCTTTACCCCTAGTTCCAGGGGATCTGATAGCCTCTCCTGGCCTCCACAGGCACCAGGCACACATGTGATATACAGGTACACGTGCAGGCAAAATACCCAAACCCATAAAAATTGTTAAACTTTAAAAGCAACAGGCATACTAAAAAATGCATGATGTTTCCATCAGGTTATGTCTTCTACTAGCCACATATATATGTAAGTGTATGTGCATAGATATGATGTGTATATGTGAATCTATGTGTATGTGTATACATGTTAATGTGTGAATATGTGTGCATGTGTGTGTATGCAAACATTCTGAAATCTGAAAGACAATGCCAAATTTGAATTAAATCTGGTCCCAAACCTCTTGGACTGAGGGACGTTCAGCCTGCAGCTGATGAGTCTCCTTGCATGGTGAAGGTGTTGTAAGGAGAGATCATGTTGGGTTGGTGTTTTTCCTCAGTCTCAGAGAAGCAGCTGACATCCTTTGAAATCAAGGTCGGTGCTGTTGGCAGTTTCTTTTGCTTTCAATTTTCAGTTCATACTCACCCTACCTAAATCAAAACCTCAAAAAATGCCCAGCTTGATATCCTGTCACGTGAGCCTGAGGACTCCCAAGCCTTCGGTGGCTTTCCCATGGAATCTCAGATGTCAGGTGGGATGATCCCCAGTTCAGTGAGTCACAATGCGGAGCCATCCTCAGCCACGGCAGCAGCCTTGGACATGGCTGAGAGACCCATGGTGCATCTCTGTAACCCTGCTGAGGCACACAGAACACTCTAACAGTGAGCTGATCCCACCTTGCAAACAGTAATTTGACCCAGAAGCCACCACTCAAGTCAGAGGCCAACGTAGAGTTTAGAATGCGGTTCAGTGTTCTGACGCGTGTTGTTCCCTTGCAGTTCGTTTTCTGCCGGGACTGCAAGGAAGCATACCATGAAGGGGAGTGCGACTCGATGTTCGAAGCCTCGGGGGCGACTTCTCAGGTAAGCAGCAGTCCCTCTGCGGATCACAGGAAGTTAGCTCCACCATGAAAGTCTAAGCGTGGAAACCTGGGAACTGGGTGAGCCAGGGTTATCCCCCATGCACAGGGCACCACGTAGCTTTCCTGAGAGGGGTACTTCCCTGCTCCCTGATAGCTTCTCTCCCTGGGGAGTGTGGAATAGGGATAAGGCACACCAGTGCGATCAGAGGAAACTGGGATAAGACAATTGAACAGAATCTACGTCAGAAAAATCAGCACTGCCCCTGCTTTTATTTCGTTATATGATGCCTTTGTGGTAGGTGTGCCCAGCCTGTGACCCATAGGTTGGTCGCACAGCACAGCCATGGGTCCAGCTCAACACTAAATCATAAACCTACTTAAACCATCACAAGGTTTTTTTTTTTGGTTTTTTTTTTTTTGTTTTTTTTGGAATTCAGGGAGGTGAGAACACTTGATTGAGCCGTTCTTGAGACAAGACAGTGCGTATAGATGACATCTGTCACAATCTCAGAAAGTTGGACGCACCTGGCTGTCTGATGGAAATTACCTCTGTGTGCACAGCCATTCCTCACTTCTGATGAGGTGACATCCCAAATAAACCCATCATAAGCCGAAAATATTACGAAGTCAAAGATGCCTTGAAAGACTCTAACCTACAGAACGTTCCAACTTAGCCGCACGACACACTGTAGGGTCTGGATTGCTAGCCCTGCCGGTCACTGGGCCAAGTAGAAGCTGCTACAACTCCCGCACAGCATCCGGGTAGAGGATGCAAGCTTGTAGCTACTTGGGGAAAAGGTCAAAGCACAGAAGCCCAAGCAGAGTGGCTACTGATCATGTATCGCTTTCGCACCGTCAAAGCTGAAGCGTGGTAGGTCAGGGACTGTATGTATGCAGTGACTACGGAACACAAATCACATGCTATCACATTCAAGGAAACAGCTGTGCATTTCCATCCGTCTCACAGACAATGCTAAACTGTATCTTCACCCTGATTGAGTAAAGAGCGCATTTCCTGAACCCTGCCCACTAACGAGCCCCACGCACCTTAGGAAAATGCAAACATGTGTCC